>NC_068981.1:189913869-189919461 GCF_001194135.2 Octopus bimaculoides
TATATATATATATACACACACACACATGTGTGTGTTTATGAGATAATTTCAAAATTTTGTTATTATAGTAGATAGTATATAAATTATTTATAAACTCACACACCACGAACGCATATATATTCTCAAGATATTTTGATTTTAACTTGTAATGTAAACTTTTAATTTAATATCGTGTAAAGCAATTTAACAAGAAATATAGCTGATGCAAATCCAATTCTCACTGGGCAATCTTTCTTTTTTTCTTTCCATTTCCTCTGTATGTCTAAGTTGATGTTACATTTCCTGAAAGTTAAGTTATATATCTAAGACATATCTATATTCAAATATATACAAATGAAGCTTCGAACAATACCAGCTTATTAGTATATCAATTTATAGTTCAAGTCAGAGAAAAAAAAATGCAAAAAAAGGAATAAAGTTTTAAAAATTAATTTCTATTTTTTTTTTATAAGTTTTAACAATAATCATTTCCAATGTTAAAATAAAACATTCAATGCATACATACATATGTTATGTATGTATGTATAAATGTATGTATGTATGTTTGTATGTATGTATGTATAAATGTATGTATGTATGTATGTATGTTTGTATGTATGTATGCATGTATGGATGGATGGATGTATGTCTTATCATCATCATCATTTAACGTCCGCTTTTCTAGCATGGGTTGGACGATTTGACTGAGGACTGGTGAACCAAATGGCCGCATCAGGCTCCAATCTGATCTGGCAGAGTTTCTACAGCTGGATGCCCTTCCTAATGCCAACCACTCCGAGAGTGTAGTGGGTGCTTTTTACATGCCACCGGCACAAGGGCCAATCCGGCAGTACTGGCAACGGCCAGTAAGGCGAAGCTGGAGACGATCGCACTCAAATGGTGCTTTTCATGTGCCATTGGCACAGGAGCAAGAGAGCTGCTCTGGAAGTGATCTCACTCGGATGGTGCTGTTAGCGCTCCACTGGCACAGGTGCCAGTCATCAAATTTGGTTCAGTTTTGATCTCACTTGCCCCAACAAGTCTTCGCAAGTATGTATCAATGTATGTATGTATATATGTATGTATTTATTTGTGTATATATGGACCCTGGTTCAAATGGACCCTGGCTCAAGCTAACATCCAGCCATCCTCATGGGAACAGATTGCCATGGATAAGACAGCATGTAGGACTGCTATCTGCAATGGGCCAGCTTCTTCAAGCAGAACAGACAACAGAATGAGGAGGCAAAACACAGGAGAAGAAAGGAGCGTCTTCAACATCCTCGACCTGCACCGACCATCTCGTGCGAATTTTGCCCATGACTCTTTCACTACCAACTTGGACTCCAAAGTCACTTTTGGCACAAAGATCTGCCGAAGAGACTGAATAGAAATTGACGAACCCAATGCTCAGATACGAGCTGTAGCCACCACTGCCAATGTAGTTGTGTGTATGTGTGTGTGTGTGTGTGTACATATGTATCTATCATCATCCTCATCATTTAACGTCCGTTTTCCATGCTAGCATGGGTTGGACGATTTGACTGGGGACTAGCGAACCAAATGGCTACACCAGACTCCAATCTGATCTGGCAGAGTTTCTACAGCTGGATGCCTTCCCTAACGCCAACCACTCCAAGAGTGTAGTAGGTGCCTTTTATGTGCCACCGGCACGAGGGCCAGTCTGGCGGTACTGTATATACAAATATATATGTATGTAAATATGTTTGTGTAGGCATGTATCCCGGTGTCTTTAACACCACTGGGAGCGCGACATCATTTGTATGATGTGGAAAATATTCCATTAATATTGCACAAATGATGTTGGCATCAATTTTAAAATCCACCCAAGACTTCGCCCCCATGCTGTCTGCCCACTACAAAAATCGAACTCAGGACACATAACAACATTATGTCACAGCTACTTTACCTCAACGGGTCCATACCAAAATACGTCAAAATTGAAACGGACCCATGAAATTCAAATGTTCACCGGACAAATTTCTTCAAAGAATCCTGGACCAACCTCCTACACCTGGATATGTCTCCAACAATAATAACTCTTTGCTAGAGTAGGCCATGGTGCCCCGTATATGACTAAAAGACATCACCAGGTGGCGCTACTAAGTTAGACATGGCCTAGGCTTATACTGGCTGAAACCTTTCAAAGTTATCAAATTTAAGTGTTATATACGTGTGTGTGTGTGTGTGTGTGTGTGTGTGTGTGTGTGTGTGTGTAATATATATATCTTATATATGTGTGTGTATATAATATATAATATATGCATATTATATATGTGTGTGTGCATAATATATACATATTATATATATGTGTGTGTGTGCGTCTGTGTCTATTTTTTATATACACATACATACATACGCAAACATATTTACACAGATATATATTTATATATTCATAGATATGTACACACACATGCTCACAGACCCCCCCCCCATGCCAGTGTGGAAGGCGGATGTTAAACAATGACGATGATGATGATACATATATAATATATACATATACATATGTGTGTGTTTGCCATGTGTATGTATGTATGTATGTATGTATGTATGTATGTATGTATGTATGTATGTATGTATGCGTGTGTGTATGTATCTGGTTGTGATTATATATATATGTATTTCAATAACCTTAATGCATTCATGAATTCATAAGCTGACATATCTTTTATTTTATTTTTTTGTTTAATTAGTCAGTTTTTTTAAATTTTGTTTTTGTTTTTATTATATTTTGCAATTCTTCGCAACAGTTTCCAAAATTATTTTTCCCCAAAATATAATTTACATAGAAAATGCTTATTTGACCTCTATGAATTTCTTTTTTTTTTTTATCTCCCAAGCTATGAACAACTGAACACATTTTAGTTTTCAATAAATTTCATTACACACTTACTCTCCCACCTGTGAGACTATTTTCAATATTTTTGCTTCCAACAAATGAAATGGAAGACAATATTTATATAGCCTGAGGGACAGTAAATTCCCACAGGTTAATAAACTTCCTTACCTTGTTACCATTCTTTGCACTGACCATAGCAAAGGTGGTGGTAGTGGGGGTGGCGGCAGTGAACAAAAATAAAAAATGTCTTGGAATAACTTTGCATTAATTTAAGTTGATGGAAAGGAAATTTCTTCTATGGTTATTAAATTCTTGTCATTTTAGATATGAAAAACAGAAATTTATGTAAATAAATGTATAGATGCTGGTGTGGTTCGGAAGATTACTTTGTAACCATGAAGTTTTAGGTTCAATCCCACAGCACAGCACCTTGGGTTGTGTCTCCTATTATAACCCCAGGCTGAAGGCAGCTTGCTGGCAGAATCGTTAGCAGGTCGGGCAAAATGCTTAGTGGTATTTCGTCTGCCGCTACGTTCTGAGTTCAAATTCCACCAAGGTCGACTTTGCCTTTTAGCCTTTCGGGTCGATAAATTAAGTACCACTGAAACACTGGGGTTGATGTAATTGACTATCCCTTCCCCCAAATTTCAGGCCTTTTGCCTATAGTAGAAAGGATTATAGCCCCAGGCTGCCTGTTTTGCGAGGGAAGTTGGTCGACAGAAACTATCTGAAAGCCTGTTGCATATGTGTGTGTATATATGTGCGTGTGTGTGTGTGTGTGTGTGGGAATGTATATGTCTTTGTGCTTGTCTCCCCACCCCAAAAAAAAACGTTTCTCCACTGGTGTTGGTTTATTTACATCCTATGAAATCAGTGTCAGACTTTTTTCTAAATCTGGTATTAAAAAAATAAGCACTGGAGTCAATTTGCTTGATTGAGCCCTTCAAGCAGGTGCCCCAGCAGGGGCGCCATCCAATGGCTGAAACAAGTAGAAGGTGAGGGAAGAAACTGACTTTAAAATTGAAAGGAAGAACCAATCATTGAAAATCCTTTGAAGCATTCAGATCTCTGGAATATGTTATCATTCATGTAGTTTTGTACATCGTAGAATAAGCAACCATCATCATCACCACCACCACCACCACCATCACCACCACCACCACCATCATCATTATCATAATAGTTATCATCATCATCATACAGTGGGACTGAACCTGGAACCATGTGGTTCGCCTGCAGTATTAATGATATTAACAAAGATAGAATCACTACTTATCTCAACGAGATAAGTAGTGATTCTATCTTTAATAATATTATTAATACTGCAGGTGAACCACATGGTTCCAGGTTCAGTCCCACCGCATGGCACCTTGGGCAAGTGTCTTCTACTATAGCCTTGGGCTAACCAAAGCGTTGTGAGTGGATTTTGGTAGACGGAAACTGAAAGAAGCCCGTCGTACATGTGTATATATATATATATATATATTTATATATACATATATATATATGTATGTATGTATGTATGTATGTATGTGTGTGTATATGTTTGTGTGTCTGTATTTGTCCTCCCACCCACCCACCATCACTTGACAACTGATGCTGGTATGTTTATGTACCCGTATCTTAGCGGTTTGGCAAAAGAGATCCGATAGAATAAGTACTAGTCTTACAAAGAATAAGTGCTGGGATCGATTTGTTCGACTACAGGCAGTGCTCCAGCATGGCCGCAGTCAAATGACTGAAACAAATAAAAGAGCAAAACAAGTAAAAGAATATAACACGTGTATCCTAGTTTTGAAACAAGCACACAACACCCTTGTGTGTTGTAAGAGACAAATGAGGGTTAGCAGCAGGAAGGGCATCTGGCTGTACAGCAATGTCTCACAGAGACAGTTCACCTATGACAGCAGAGAAAATAGGTGTAACAATTGATGGAAATGATTATCATTTTTATACGAGGTGCAGGAGTTCATTCCCACTGCATGGCACCTTGGGCAAGTGTCTTCTACTATAGCCTCGGGCCGACCAAAGCCTTGTGAGTGGATTTGGTAGACAGAAACTGAAAGAAGCCCGTCGTATATATGTATGTATATATATATATATGTATGTGTGTTTGCGTGTCTGTGTTTGTCCCCCCAACATCGCTTGACAACCGATGCTAGAGTGTTTACGTCCCTGTAACTTAGCAGTTCGGCAAAAGAGATCGATAGAATAAGTACTAGGCTTACAAAGAATAAGTCCTGGGGTCGATTTGCTCGACTAAAAGGCGGTGCTCCAGCATGGCTGCAGTCAAATGACTGAAACAAGTGAAAGAGTAAAAGAGAGTAAAAGAGATGCAATAATGTTAGACTTATTCATATATATCTATTAAAACTGTTTTTTTATATTTTCAAACTTCAGTCTTAATTTAAAATTTGTACTTCAGGGACGTCCGCAAAAAAAACACGCATGTTATTATGTTGTAAGATAAAGTTACTGAAAAAAAGACACAGGAAGAAGTGTGTGGGTGTGATAGAGGTGTGTGCGAAGTTATGGCCGTGTGAAAGGAAGAGGGGAAAAGGGGGGAGCGGGAAGTTCAGGAAGGCAAGAGAAGTGTGAGACGAATAAAAATCTCATACAAAATGTTTAACCGTGTAAGAGAAATAAACAATCTATATATATATACATGCATACATAATGCATACATATATATATATATATATATATACATGCATACATACATGCATATATATATATATATATATATATATATA
>NC_068981.1:189919471-189927933 GCF_001194135.2 Octopus bimaculoides
ATATATATATATATATATATATATATATATATATATATATATACAATTAAATTTATATTTAAATTTGTGTCTAGCTAATTATTTATCATATGGCTGTATTCATTCACATATGCACATTCATTCACATATGCACATACATACATAAATGTCTATGCATCTGTAAGCATCCAATTAGCTGTAGTTAGCTATATCTATATTGGTTGAAAGAGTGGATAGTAAAATGAAGGCTGTTACTTACAATAGGCAACCACTTTACCCCAGCCAGTCCAGCTCTCTTAAAAATTATACCAAAATGTGTCAAAATGGAAACGGATCCCATAAAATTCAAATGTTCACTTGAGACAAATTTCTTCAAAAAATCCTGGACCAACCTCCTACACCTGGATATGTCTCCAACGATAATAACTCTTTGCTAGAGTGGGCCATGGTGCCCCATATATGACTAAAAGACTTTACCAGGTGGTGCTACTAAGTTAGACATGTTCTGGCCCTTTAGTGGCCGAAACCTATCAAAGTCACCACATCTATATAAGTGTTTGGTTAATATTTCCAACAGAATTCAAGGATTTTATAATTTCCTTCTTATGCCAGTTATTTCTAATTTAGAAATGTCATGATTCTCCTGGTTTTGTTTCAATAAAGCTATTCCTAACAATCCCTTACCTTTTTGTAATCCTTCCCAGAATTCCTATACATTACATGTTGTTGATATTGCATTGATTTCTCCTTTATTTTTATCAGGTTCTTGACAAAGCCGTTATTGGTTGGAATCCAGCTCCTCATTTTCTTCAAAGAAACATTGCTGATTTTCAAAATGGCAGATTATTTGCAATTTTGTGAGGTTCTTTCATTTCATGTGTTCTTTGATTCAGGGCAATTTTTTTGTCTTGCTATATTCTTACAATATTCGTCTCCATTTTATCTCCCTTCACTTATATGTTTTCATTATAAATTTCATTGATTTACTCTCGTCTTCTGTTTCTTTATTTCCCTTGTTGTTTTGTTAGGCTTTGGTATTCCAATATGAAAAGATGTGAGGAAGAATACGTTTGGCTGTAAATACATATTTTGGTGTGTCCTGGTACTGTTGACATTTATTTCAATATCTTGCCATATTTCATTAGTAATAAGCAAAAGAATGGAATTTGCTTAGGGGGTGAAAACGCAGATTTTCAGGAGGATGTGCAAAGCAGTTTCATTATTACCCACCCAAAATTTGAGGGGTTGTATTGGCACTTGTGCACGCCCTGTATCATTACACCACAATTTTAGCTTTATTGCTGGTTTAGTTTGTGCATACAAATGTGCTTTATAAAATGTGCTGCTGAATTGAAAGTGAAACATGGGGTTTGTATTGTGTGCCTATATTTTGGACTGCACATAAAGCGGTGAGACATAGTTTGATATTCAGCTTTTTGATAGGGAAAAATGTATCGTACTGACCTCGTGGGTCCTCTCATAATGTCGATCCTTTCCAGAAGGAATATATCCAAGAGTTTTCTACCCTCCTAACTTCTGACCAGAACCAAGCGGCAAATCCTCTGAACCCACACGACCCTCACATCCATCCCATGCAACAGCCCCAAAGCAAAAGAGACTCATGCTAGTCATCCTTTTGCTCACATGACTTCCCTTGATCCTATCCTTCTGGCAAGGTCCCTCAACCATTCGCCTGATGTCACTGACCCTATACTTCCAGCCCCACCAACCCTACAATTACAATGCCCGAATAGTGACTCTTTTACTTGTTTCAGTCATTTGACTGTGGCCATGCTGGAGCACTGCCTTTCATTGAGCAAATTGACCACAGGACTTATTCTTTATAAGCCTAGTACTTATTCTATCGGTCTCTTTTGCCAAACCGCTAAGTTACGGGGATGTAAACACACCAGCATCGGTTGTCAAGCGATGTTGGGGGGACAAACAGACACACAAACACAGACACACAAACATATATATACATATATATGACGGGCTTCTTTCAGTTTCCGTCTACCAAATCCACTCACAAGGCTTTGGTCGGCCCGAGGCTATAGTAGAAGACACTTGCCCAAGGTGCTACGCAGTGGGACTGAACCCAGAACCATGTGGTTGGAAAGCAAGCTACTTACCAGAGAGCCACTCCTGCACCTATAATATATATTTCTATTTTCAGGTCCTTGTAATTTGACAGCTTTTTGACGTCATTCCAGGGAATCGTTTGGTCATAAGATATTCAAATATCTGTCAGTGTTTATAGGTTTTCCTTTGTTCTTTATGTTTACATTGAGGTCAGGCTTGTGCAAAGTATTGCAGCTATAATTTTACTGTTTATTTTCAGTTTTGCTCCAGAAGTTTCTACACATTGCTTTGTGTTTAGCAAAGTTATTTGACACGGAGTTTGTCTAATATTTCCAGCAGGTCACATAACAACATAGAGACTCGCTCGTTGACTTTAGGGCAATATTTATAAGGATTCTCCACCTGTCGTACACTCTTTTCCTTCTTATATATCATGCTAGCATGTGTTAGGCCAATGACCTGGCAGAATCATTAGAGCAGTCAACAAAATGTCATACAGTACTTCTGTCTCTTTATATTCTGGTTTCAAATCCCATGGGAGCCAACCTTACCTTTTATCTTTCCAGTGTCAATACAATAAATACCAGTTGAATACTAAGGTCAATGACCTTGACTAACCCTTCTACTTATGATTATTAGCCTTGTCCCTAAAATCAAAAACATTTATAGTTCTATATTTAAGAGATGGGGAATTATGTACATTAATTACATTATTTACAATTGATGGATATTTGTCCTCATCTTGTTTGCTGTTAACAACGTTTCGGCTGATATACCCTCCAGCCTTCATCAGGTGTCTTGGGGAAATTTCGAACCTGTGTTCTCATTCTTAAGGTATTTGTCGATGTTATTATTATTATTATTATTATTATTATTATTATTATTATTATTATTATTATTATTATTCAGGTCAGTCTGGAATCAAACTCAGAATCTTGGAGTTAGTAGCTCACGCTCTTAACCACTATACCATATGCCCTCGGGTAAATATGGAGTGAATTTTTAGGGCTTATAAATCTAATATTCTCCTATCCTTCCTTAATACCGGTTCCCATATGTTGTTCATATCTGCACTCGGTCTGCTTAGGAGGTTGTTGTGTCCTAGCATATGTGCTGCTTCTTTTAGTTTTCGTATTTTCCAGTGGTGTTCTCTGTCTATTATTTTAACTTCATCCCACAGGAGGAGGTGGTCTCCATTTTTCCATACATGATCAGCTATACCCGATTTATCAATATCTCCTTGTGTCACAGCTTTCCAATGTTTGTCTACTCTTATTTTGAGGGGGCGACATGTTTTGCCTTTGTATAACCTACCACAGCTGCATGGGATGGAGTACATGTAGTTTTTGGTCATATTCTCTTCTATTGGTGGTTTTACTCGAAGGAGATATTTGCAAAGTGTTGTATTACTCTTGAATACTATTCTGATATATGGGCCGCATATCTTTTGTATCTTTTCGGAGAGGCCTTTCACATAGGGTAGACCGACTGTGGACAGTTTATTGGTTTGATCATCTCTTTTCTTCATAATTGGAGTGAATAGTATGTTTTGGGGGTAGTTGTTGCTTAATAGATTGTTATTGAGCTTGATCATTTCTTCACGATCGCTACTTATATTCTTTGCTTGATGGTTTAGGCACTGAGCAATCCCTCGCTTTACACTGTATGGATGGTGGGAATTGAAGTTGGGGTATCGTCCAGTGAAGGTCGGCTTGTGGTATACGGATGTCCTGAATCCAAACTTGGTGCATGTTATTAATACATCTAGGAATGCCAGCTGATTGTCTTTTTCCTTTTCCATTGTGAACTGTATGAAATTTCCTCAAGACACTTGAAGAAGGCTGGAGGGTATATCAGCTGAAACGTTGTGTTAACAACAAACAAGATGAGGACAAATATCCATCAAATGTAAATAATGTAAAAACATTTACGTCCGTGTGTATTGGGCAGAAAAGGCAATGAAATATCTGCCTGTTTCCTCTCCAGACATCGTTCTTTAGTTCATCATTTCCTTTTGTGTTATTCTGGTGACATAATGACAGACAGGAGGAGGAAATGGGCAAATGGATGCATTTTTTTCTTCTCTCAGGAGGCAGGGTTTAATACTATTTATAAGGGGGCAACACTTCTGACCCTTATGTTTTATATGCTTCTTAACATGGTCACAGTCAGTGTTACTTATAAACGCTGGGCTGGCAGGTCTATTGATTCCATCACTGTTTGTAGTGTTAACTCATTGTAAGTTGTGAGTTTTGTTTTAAGTTTGTCTCTTCGTTTTATTTATTTTTTTTTTCTCTTCATTCGTTTGTCCCATTGTTACATGATTGATATGATCACATTGAGTTATTGATACGATTATTTGTTATTGTAAACAGTATTTTATGTGTAATCAATATCAGGAAAACATGATAAAAGCATTAGATGTATATTGTGAGGATTCAACAATCATCACTATCGACTTATCTACATGGTGTGTTGATTTCACTCTTGAATTTGGTTATGCTATTGAGTATTTTTTCTTCCCTTTTACATTACATATTTGATCGTCCATGTTGTTATTCAACCCAAAATATATTTCTTCTGCCTCCTTTCCTTCTCCTCCTCCTCCTCCTCATCCAGCTCTTCTCCTCCTCTCCGTCGTGATCACAATCATAAGATTGTTACATTGCAAGCTGCATTCTTCAGCATTAAATATCTCATATCGTTCTTATGCTTCTTACTGTGCCAAACAAAGGAGTTTTTCATAAATATCAGGAATATCTAACAGCTTCAGTCAATAATTTAAATTTCCTGTCACTGTCCCTAAATCTCTCCCCCTTTTTTTTTCTTAAACAACCATAAGTCAGTTTCAAATTCACTGAAATTCATATTTTAGGTTGTAATAATTTTATCTATTTTGTCACATTTTTTGTCTATTAGATGAGCCATCAACATCGATTAAACAACACACTCTTTGCTTTTTATTGAGTATAACAATATCTAACTTGAATGAATGTTCCATTTTCCTATCCATTTGCCTCTCTATATCCAATATTATGCTCCCATGGTCATTTTCCTTCTTCCGACATGCTTCAATCTAAACATCTTATAAATTCCTCAATGTAAAATTGTATCAACCTAGATACATCTACAATTCTTATAAACCATCTGGGTTTGCATCTTTGCATTCAAAGGAGTGAAGAAATGAACTCCTTTCATTTATTATTATTTTGGGAGGGATGGACTAGAAGGATCCTTTGAATGTTAGGAAGAAATATTTTGTGACATTTATTTCTGTCTCTTTGCATTCTGAGTTCAAATCTTGCTGGGATCAATTTTGTCTTTCATCTCCCTGGAATCAATAAACTAATTTATACACTAACCAGGTATTGGCACCCATAATAATTGGTAATATCCTTCCCACTGAATTTCTGGTCAGCTTTCTAATTTAGAAACAATAGTTATTATACAGTTCTATATTTGGGAGATGAGGAATTATGGACATTATTTACATTATTTACATTTGACGGATACTTGTCTGTTAAATATTTAGAAAGGATAGGAAAATATTAGATTTATAAGCCATAAAATTCACTCCAAAATTGCCCATGGGCATATGGCATCGTGGTTAAGAGCATGGGCTACTAACCACAAGATTCCGAGTTCGATTTCAGGTAGTGACCTTAATAATAACAATAATAATACCTTTGGAAAAATACCTTAGGAATGAGAACCCAGGTTTGAAATTCCCCCCAGGACACCTGATGAAGGCTGGAGAGTACATCAGCCGAAACATTGTGTTAACAGCATCCAAGATGAGGACAAATATCCAGCAAATGTAAATAATGTGAATAGTTATTACCATCATATTTCCAACAACTTTATTCATGCTTCTACTTCACTACCGTCTGCACCTTCTTGTTCCTGAACTGTGTTCAATATTATCCTACAGCTGATAAATTTTGCTTTTATTTTGTTGCTCATGTTATCCTTTATCATACTCCATAATGCTCCAATTGTTATTGGCTTTGCTTTCTGATCTCATCTTGTTCACCCACTTATTCCTGGGAGGGTCGTGTTGCAGAGTCCTCAAGCACATCTCCCACTGGGTTCTATCAGAAGCAACCATATCCAATAGATTTAGCTTTGCTTTCATCAGATTTATAAGAATTTTAAAATCTTTTTGTTCTAAATTTCCCCACCTCCTTCAGGCAACGTTTCAGTTATAAGAAATTGAGATCTCTATCTGAGTATTGACTTTTTAGTTCCAGTACTTGAGTTGAACTCACCTTATTTTTTTTTTCTTTAATTTTGTGACTACAGTGAATGTTGCATAGATTATTTAATTTAACCTTTTGATGACTGTGGCTACATCATTGTCATAGATCTTCTTCAGCAAAAATTTGCATCGCTTCCTAACCTTTTCAGGTGCACACAGTAAACACTAATGCTGACTCTGTGGATTGGAGTGTTTTTTTTTTCTATTTATTATTCCCTTTATACATAATGGAATCCTGTCTTCAATTTTATCATATTTTTTAACATTTACTGTTTAATTTCTTATCATTGCTCGTGTAAATGCTTTTAGCAGTTAGCATGTACTTCACCTTTTTCTTATGCATTGAAAAAGTGGTATTTGTCATGTTCCCTTTGTTTGTTTGTAAGTTTCTAGCATTTCTCTATTTGCATCAGACACCTCCCTCTTTGTGTGCATGGTAGATGTCATTATCATTCTTCAACATCATTTAATATCCACTTTCCATGTTGGTATGGGTTGGATGGTATGACAGAGAACCAGTGAGCTGCAGGATTGTGTCAGGCTCCAGTGTAAGCTTTGGTAATTTCCATAGCCGGATGCCCTTCCTAATGTCAACCACTTTATAGAGTGTGTTGGATGCTTTTTACATGCCACTGACACAAGTGAGTTTGCTATGAAAATTTGCAAGACCTAAAAGAACAGAGAAAAAGGAGAGAAAAACTCCCACTACTAAGCAGAAGTATTTGGGAGAGAAAGGTGGCTTTATGCAGGTGTTGAAAGGCTCAAAGAATGATAGAGAGACAAGCACAACTGTCCTTCTATAGAGGAGATACATGGTTGAAGAAACTAAGAGGAAGGTAGGAGTTAAATCAAACTGTCAGGGAGCAAGGTGAGCATAAAAGAGGATACAGGCAGTAAGTCATAGGAAGGGACGAGAGTATGTGGATGCATTCATGGGGGTGTGAACCAGTGGAGATAGAGGTTAGAGATTAATGTATTGAGTGATGAGCAAGGGTGGGGGTGCAGATGATGGGGAAATACTAGTGTGGAGAGGGAAAAGAGAGAGATATAGGAGTGACTTAAGAAGGAGCGTAGAGCTAAGTATATGTAAGGTGTAGGGGCAGTGGAGAGGGAGATCATCATCATCATCATCATCATCATCATCATCATCATCATCATTTAACGTCTGTTGTCCATGCTGGCATGGGTTGGACGGTTTGACTGGGCTGGCATGCTGGAAGGCTGCACCAGACTCCAGTCTGATTTGGCATGGTTTTCTATGGCTGGATGCCCTTCCTAACGCCAACCACTCTGAGAGTGTAATGAGTGTTTTTTACGTGCCACTGGCACAGGTGCCATTTGCACTACACCGGTATCTGCCACGACTGCGATTTTGCTCGGTTTGATGGCTCATCTTCTCTAGCATGACATAATGTCAAAGGTCTCGGTCATTGCCTCCGTAAGGCCCCAACACTCTAAAGGAACTCGGCCACTTTGACCCCATATAGGAATATATAAGGGGATATAATAGGTTGATGGGTCATGGTGGTGGAAATGGGAAGACATTGAGAATGATAGCAGATGTGTTTAGAATGGAGTGACAGAGTGGGGAAAGAACAATGGTTGAAGGTACCGAAGTGGGGTGGGGTTGGGGGTGATTGGTTGAGACGGTGTGAACAGGGATGATGAGGAATGTGGGAGTTTGTTAGGGAGGGGATGAGATGTAATATGTGCTGATTCTGCTCTCCGGTGAGTACAGCTGTCAAGTAATACCATAGAAGGGGAAGGGTTGAAAATAGAGGGATGCAGGGCCCCTCATGTACATATATTTGATATATATCAACTCTGGAGTGATGGAATCTGTTATTAATATCTTGATTTTCTGCTTAAGTTCTTCAATTCACATGACAACCAACTTGTGCTGGATGAAGCTATAGTTCTTAGCTGTGATGGCTAATGTGTTTAGGCAAAGGTGTGGCTGTGTGGTAAGTAGTTTGCTTACTGACCACATGGTCCCAGGTTCACTCCCCCTGTATGGCACCTTGGGTAAGTCTCTTCTACTATAGCATTGAGCCGACCAAAGCTTTGTGAGTTGATTTGGTAGATGGAAACTGGAAGAAGCCCATCATATATATATATATATATATATATATATATATATATA
>NC_068981.1:189928000-189932630 GCF_001194135.2 Octopus bimaculoides
CGTTGCCAGTACCGCTTGACTGGCCTTCGTAGGATTTTCGAGCGAGATCGTTGCCAGTGCCCCTGGACTGGCTCTTGTGCGGGTGGCACATAAAATACACCATTTTGAGCGTGGCCGTTGCCAGTACTGCCTGACTGGCCTTTGTGCGGGTGACACGTAAAAGCACCCACTACACTTTCTGAGTGGTTGGCGTTAGGAGTAGAAACTCTGCCAAATCAGATTGGAGCCAGGTGTTGCCATCCGGTTTCACCAGTCCTCAGTCAAATCGTCCAACCCATGCTAGCATTGAAAGCGGACGTTAAACGATGATGATGATGATGATGTATGTATATGTTTGTGTGTCTCTGTTTGTCCTCCCACCATCACTCGACAAACTGATGTTGATGTGTTTTCATCCCCACAACTTAGCGGTTCGGCAAAAGAGACCGATAGAATAAGTACTAAGCTTACAAAGAATAAGTCCTGGGGTTGATTTGTTTGACTGAAGGTGGTACTCCAGCATGGCCACAGTCAAATGACTGAAACAAATAAAAGAATAAAAGAATACCTATTATTTTTTTTTCTAGCTTTTGTTCATATTTTAAAATTAGTCTGACTCTTCTATTGTATTTTATTATAATTTTGTTCTTTAATATTGTATTTTATATGCTTTACCAACTTATAAGTAGTTGCAAATTTGGTTCTAGTCTAATTCTCTAATTTCAATGTCTATATCTAATTTAATAGCCTCATTTTTAAAATCAATTATCAATTTGCTTTTCATAATAGCTTCGGCACATTTCACTGGTCCAAAATTAATTTTTATGTCTTGACAGAGTTAATGAAATGTAAACAGTCTTGCAGCTATAATGAACAGTAACGAAATTCTGAAAATTGTGATAGAAGAACTTTGAAATATTAAGCACAAAAAATACACAAAACAACTGGATGCATTTTAAAATATAACTTAACATAGATAATGGAAACATAACTGAAACCATCACACACAAAACACTTATGACTCCATGAAAGAAAGACATAAAAATAGAAATAGTCATACAAATAATAAACCGACCCTCAAAACACAATAAGAGCAGAGCAGAGACAACCATTAAAGAAAGTAAAACAAAGCATTTCAGTAGATGAAATAATAAAGAATAAAAAACAGAAACAAAATAGTAAAACAAACAACTTACCGTTTAACTAATAATTGATTAGTTAGTTAGATGTTTAACCGATTGGATTTCTCTGAGACATGGTTCTCCTGGGATGTTATCTAGATGTTTCTGACATCCCTTTTTTATCATACCTATAATAACAGGAACAATTCTTGATTTAAGATGCCACATCTTTTGTATTTCAAATCGAAAAGCAGTGGAATTGAACCGGTGCATGTGTTAATGATATTGGTATAATGACTCTCCCAAGACACAGCAAAATTTATTTCAACACACGAATTCATATGAAGTATCTTGCAAACCAAACACAAAGACAAAATAATAGAGAACTCCAATTCCAAATGACGAAGGATCTTGTAGAAGTACCTGCAATTGCAACTGCCCCAGGAAACCAAAGATGTTGAATATTCTAATTGTACATTCTCTGAATAAATAGGTTCAGAAAACGATTGCTTCAAGAGGCCAAACTATCTCCATAGTTCTGTCACCTTTTTCACAAGATTTCCTAATATATACGAGAATTTAGTGTTGCGTGAATTTAAATCTTAATTTCATGAAAGTAACTTCCTTTGAGACTCATAAGCAATGTTGTTGCTCTTTATTGTTATTGGCAGTCATTGTTATCTGTTTATTACCTCTGCCTTATGGATGGATTCAGATGAAACTTTCAGGGATGCTTGGCCTTGTGACTGGCATGAATTGATTAGACTTTGGGATCAATCTAATACCGTCAAAGATACTGGATTATTTTTCCTGTTTTTTACTTAATTTTTGAGAGCATTCGCGTCCATTTTTAATATTCTCGTTTGTGAGAGTAATTGAGTTTATTTCAGATATTCTCATTTTAAGAATCATCTCTGGCTGATCGTCGAGAGGATGTTGGTATTGCCTTGGTGGAGGTTTGCACTCTCTGAGTGCTCTTGTTAATGTTGTTATCACTATTGTTGGTATCACCCTTTTACTCAACTTAAATGGTAAATTCTGCAGTTTCTTACACATTTTCCTTTGTATTTCAGCACTTTACTGGCTCCAACATCTTGGAATCTTGTGGTCAATAAAAAAATTGTTTTGTTGTTGTCGTTATTGATGTTGTTGTTGTCACTATTGTTTGTTTTGTTATGAGCGTTTAAAGAAAAAAAACAAAAACTTTTCACTGCAAACCTTTACACAATCAATTTCTGTGATCAATCCCCAAGGAAATACAAAATTCAAAGATCAAATAGTGTTGTAGTTCCCTCTGCTCTTTTACAAACGTTGATAAAATAATGCACCTGTTCAAAAATCTTTGTGAATATTTTATGCAGACCAAAGATAAATCAGCATTCCCCAAACTAGATTTCCTCTTTCTACGCCAAAAATTTCTTCAGCTCTCCAACTAAATTTTTTGACATTCTACAGGTCACACACACACACACAAATGTACTTATACTTGCACACACACCTTATATTAGAATATAATGTTATATGTAAATCATATTCACTGTTTCGTCTATTAATAAATTAACTGATTACTCAAGTGTCATCAAGCATCCTCATCTTCACTCATTCCCCACTTTTTATTCTAACAACACTGACCACACACTTGTCAACATCTACCTTATCAGCTTCCTTTAGACTTTTCTTTTCATCTCTCTGCTTCCTTTTATGATTGCCCGGTTGTAATTCTTTTATTCTGTTTTGTAATAAGCTCCTTCAACACTAGTTACATGCTTGATCCTTGAAATCCTTTGACATCTAATTGTAACCAGAGCTAATGTCTTACGTCCAACATGTTGCTTTACACCAATTATTTTGTTTTATATCTGTATCAATGAGCAATGCAGATATTTTCTAATATCAAGATCTATATTTCCAGCAGCATGATAAATTAGATATCATAGGCTGTTGAATTGTAATGATATTCCTGCTGGAAATGCTAAAATGCATTACGTTTGATAGGTAATCATCTGATCATTTATATAAAATGATAGAAAAGTTTTATTCCCCATTAGAATAAGACGAAAGAAAAAAAGAAAGAAAGAATAAGAGAAAAACAAGGAAGAATTTTGTTGGAAGTTTTGCATCATAAATAGTTGTTAGGTTGTCTAGATATTTCATGTTTGGATTTGGCAGTATAAATTGCATTACAAGAGTCAGAATTTGTATTTAGAAGTCAAAAGAAATAGTTAACGGCAATGTTCTGGATAAGATGAAGCAAATATATCGTGAAAATTTGGCTACTTTATTTAGAAATTTCAATAGATGTTGGAGACATTCCTGAAGTTAATCTTTTTTTTTCCTCTTAGCCTTAAGGATGTCTAAGTGAGTTTATATTATGGCTTTTAAGATATAAACTTTTAGATGAGCTAAACTTAGGATTTACTTAGGATATGGATACATTTTCTTTACTGTTGATAAGTTATTAAGATATGAGGTAAATAAAGTATACAAATTATAAAACACTAGTTTCAGAATCTGTTAATCAGATGTGACTTTCAAATGGCTTTAACTTGGCTGCTTGAAACAACTGAAGCTTATTTCTTACCTCAGCATAAATTATCATTTATCGTTTATTTGTTTCAGCCATTCGACTGTGACCATGCTAGGGCACAGCCTTGAAAAATTCTAGTTGAATGAATCGACCGCAGTACTTAAAACTTGTTACTCATTCTATTGATCTTTTATGCCAAACCACTAAGTTATGGAAACATAAACATACCAGCACCAGTTGCCAAGCAGTGGTGGTGGTGGTGGGGGGGCATACGCTGACACAAAAACATATATGTACACACACTAAAAACAAGCTGCCATGGAAAAAGCATTAGTAACGGTGTCATGTATAAAGCACTGAGTACGTTCTGTAAAGGTATTGGCATTAAGAAGGGCATCCAGCTGTAGAAACCATACCAAAACAGACTATGGGATCTGGTGCCACCCCTAGTCTTGCCAGTTCGTGTCAAACCTATCATCACCATTATCATTTAATAGACGTTAACTGATGATGATAATGATGGGCTGTTTTCAGTTTCTGTCTACCAAATCAATTCACAAAGCTTTGGCCAACCCAAGACAAGTAGAAGATACTTGCTGACGGCGCCATGCAGGGGGATGGCACCTTCAGCCAGTACCAATTGTGTACTGGGGTCGATCTAATCGATTGGCCCCCTTCCCCAAAAATTTCAGGCCTTGTGCCAAGAGTAGAAAAGAATATTAGATATATAATGTTATATGTAAATCATATTCACTGTTTCGTCTATTAATAAATTAACTGATGAACCAAGTGTCATCAAGCATCCTCATCTTCACTCATTCCCCACTTTTTATTCTAACAACACTGACCACACACTTGTCAACATTTACCTTATCAGCTTCCTTTAGACTTTTCTTTTCATCTCTCTGCTTCCTTTTATGATTGCCCGGCTGTAATTCTTTTATTCTGTTTTGTAATAAGCTCCTTCAACACAAGCATCTAAACTTGCGCTTATATAAATATA
>NC_068981.1:189932869-189935539 GCF_001194135.2 Octopus bimaculoides
ATATATATGTATATATATATATATATATATACACACGTACATACATATACAGGCATTTTATTCGTTCAATCGAAAGACATCTCTTGTCATGTCCCGTTATTATTCCTACCGTATTTGTATAACATTGTTCGTTTTTTATTCGTTCCTTGTTTTTGTATACATTCACTGCTTTCTTCCAAGGAATCTAATTCTCTTAACTTAGTTTTTCCTTGGGGCTGGCCAGATTGGAGCAATATCGGGAATAACCAGCCATAATTGTAAGAATAATCTGGATCTCGACTGAAGAGAGAAGACTCCGAATGACATGTCTGTGTTTTCTTTGTATCGTCTATCTATATGTTTTCTCCCTTTCTTGTGTCACCTAACTGTCTGGATGTTTTGCGTTCTTGTCCCATTCTGTATTATTTAGCGTAATCGTTACCAACGTTGCCTTCTAGCACTTGTGCTGGTGGCACGTTAGAAAATCATTCGAGCGAGGTCGTTGGACTGGCTCCTGTGCAGGTGGAACATAAAAAACACCTTTTTGAGCGTGGCCGTTACCAGTACCATGTGACTTGCCCTCGTGCTGGTGGCACGTAAAAGTACCCACTACACTCTCAGAGTGGTTGGTGTTAGGAAGGGCATCCAGCTGTAGAAACTCTGCCAGATAAGATTGGAGCCTGGTGCAGCCTTCTGGCTTGCCAGTCCTCAGTCAAATTGTCCAACCAATGCTAGCATGGAAAGCGGACGTTAAACAATGATGATGATGATGATGATATATATATATAAAAGATATTGTTTTCAAAAGTATGAAGCAGCAAGCATGTGTAAAAATATACCGTGAGTAAAAAATTATTAATTAATAATTAAGGGTACTACAAGGAGCACCAGCACACTAGAAATAGCAGTCAAAAGACAACTACAACTACAAAGTTCAATATCATAACGAGACAGGTATGTCTGGCTTTTCAACTTATGATTCATTTCATTATCGGTACGGAGGGGTTGGCTTAGAATTTCTACTCATTCCCCTGATTTCAATTAAGGTGTATCAGTGAAGATTTGTGGTTGTAGCCGTCTTCTGACTGCTATTTTTAGCGTGCTGGTGCTTCTTGTAGCACCCTTAATTATCAATTGATAATTTTTTACCTTATTTTATTTTTTTATGCATGTTTGCTCCTTGATATTATTGTAAACAGTAATATCCTAATAATTTATTATTCACGCTGATCGCCTTTTAAAATTTGCTGTGGCATTAAAAAACGGTCATCGCACATATTGTTGAGATGGGCAGTCTTCTATGCCCCTCGGGTCAGTAAGACTCACTGATGAGAACTAACTAAGTGGCATTTTCACAAAGTTTGAAATCATGATGATATGAGTATGTCTGGCTTTTCAATTTAGGTTTCTTTTTATTATTGGTACGCGGGCTTAAAATTTCTGCGCATTCTCTCGATTTCAATTAATGCTATTTTTAGCATGCTGGTGCTGTTTGTAGCTCCCTTAATTATTAATATATATATATAGGCACAGAAATGACTGTATAGATACAGGAGTGACTGTGTGGTAAGAAGCTTGCTTCCCAACCACATGGTTCTGGGTTCAGTCTCACTGTGAAAAACCTTGGGCAAGTGTCTTCTACTATAGCTTTGGGCTAACCAAAGCCTTGTGAGTGGATTTGGTAAACGGAAACTGAAAGAAGCCTGTCATATATATATATATATATATATATATATGTGTGTGTGTGTGTGTGTGTGTGTGTGTGTGTGTGTGTGTGTGTGTGTGTGTGTGTGTGTATGCATTTATTTGTGTGTCTGTTTGTCTCTCCACCATCGCTTGACAACTGATGTTTGTGTGCTTACATCCCCGTAACTTAACGGTTCAGCAAAAGAGAGTGGAAGAATAAGTACTAGGCTTACAAGGAATAAGTCCTGGGATCGATTTGTTCCACTAAAGGTGGTGCATCAGCATGACTGCAGTCAAATGACTGAAACAAGTAAAAGAGTGCCGGTGGCACGTTAGAAAGCATTCAAGCGAGGTCGTTGCCAGTGCTCCTGGACTGGCTCCTGTGCAGGTGGCACTTAAAAAACACCATTTTGAGCCTGGCTGTTGCCAGTAGCGCCTGACTGGCCCTCATGCCGGTGGCACGTAAAAGCACCCACTACACTCTCAGAATGGCTGGCATTAGGAAGGGCATCCAGCTGTAGAAACTCTGCCAGATCAGATCGGAGCCTAGTGCAGCCATTCGGTTCACCAGTCCTCAGTCAGATCATTCAACCCATGCTAGCATGGAAAGCGGACGTTAAACGATGATGATGATATATATGTATGTATAAAGAGAAAAAAGGATAAAGAGACCAATGGCAAAGTTAGAAATATATTTTATGGATAAAGCCTTACAGCTGTTTCATGGAAAATCCAATGTATCCCCTCATCGGATGAGGGGATACATTGGATTTTCCATGAAACAGCTGTAAGACTTTATCCATAAAATATATTTCTAACTTTGCCATTGGTCTCTTTATCCTTTTCTCTCTTTATACATACACACGTTATACACGACCTATGTTATGTTCCCCACTCATGTTTATACAACGAAAGGGGCAAAACTAGCCGGTATACAGTACTTACTCGGTATTACCTGTACTTTTGGGTTTGGTTGAATCCAATACCCTTCATAACCTTATATAT
>NC_068981.1:189935710-189939165 GCF_001194135.2 Octopus bimaculoides
TCTTATTTAATACAATAACACTGAAAATAATTTTGAGTACAATTTTCATTCTTAATTGTAATTTAAATATTTTATTGATTTCATGAACAAAACCATTAGCTTCAACTTCAGACCAAGAATTGACTGAAAACAATATAAAAATAAAGTCATGTATAGCACAAAGCCACAATGACTACTCTCTCTCTCTCTCTCTCTCTCTCTCTCTCTCTCTCTCTCTCTCTCTCTCTTTCTTTTACTCTCTCTTTCTTTTCCTCTCTCTTTCTTTTCCTCTCTCTTTCTTTTCCTCTCTCTTTCTCTTCCTCTCTCTTTCTTTCTCTGTAGAAACAGTAAACATTTCTACTATAACACAAAGTCACAATGACTACTCTCTCATTCTCTTTCTCTTTCTCTCTCTCTCTCTCTTGCCTTCTTTCTCTTCTTTCATCTTTCTATCTTTCTACCTCTCTCTTTCTCCCTTTTCTCTTTCCCCTCTCTTTCTTTCCTTTCTCGATCTTTTCTTCTTCTTTCTCCCAGCCCCCTTTCCTCTTCTATTCCTGTTTCATTAGGTGTTGGCTATCATGAGCCTCCATGCCACAGCCTGAAGAGTCAGGACTTCTCTTCGGAAAGCGATGGCAGCGATTTCCCATTGCCTTCTATTGGTCTATTTGTAGCTTTCTCTCTTAGTCTCCTTCTATCTTGAACTTACCTACGATGTACAGGGCCTATACAACCTCTAAGGTAAGGGGATTGGTTCATAAGGCAACACTAAGTTATGGGGAGGTAAACATAACAACCCTCGTTATCAAATAGTGATGGGAGACAGTCACAAAAACACACACACTCATACAGACATACATACATATACACACACACACACACACACACACACACACATATATATAAATATACATATATATATATATATATACATACATATATATATATATATATATATATATGTATATGTATGTATATGTATGTATGTATATTGGGTGCGATGGGTAGATTGTTGCCAGTTTTAATTTTGCGCATTGTTTGTTTTTGATTTTGTTGACTACACAGTATAGTAGGGTCAGTTGGGCACCATCTGTTGAAAAAACAGCACCGTGACACAATTCACTCGCCCAGTAATTTGGAAATGGCATGCTGTACTGCATGGCATTCGTACTGGAAGCTCCAATAACAAAAATTTTAGAGTGTTTGGGTATTAATCTGAGGACAGTGCAATCTAAGGACATGTACCCAGAGTGATAAAAATCAAACATCCAGTCAACATCATGATGTTTGGAGCGATTACCAGTGATGGCAACGTTATACCTCCATTCATCTTCCCACATTGCCTTACACTCAACACAGAGGCCTACATCAAGTTCCTGGAGGAGGTAGTGCTGCCCTGGGTGAAGAGGGTGGCTGCTGGAAGACCCTATGTATAACCACAGGACTCTGCACCATGCCACACAAGCAGGAGAACCCAGTCACGGCTGTCAAACAATTTCTGCAACCACATCACCCCTATATCTTGCCACCTAACTGCCCAGACTACAACTCCCTTCATTATTGTGTGGGGTGCAGTTGAGCGAGAGACCAACAAAACTCCTTGTAACACCAAAGATGAACTGAAGGCAAAGATTATGGCAGCGTTCACTAACTTAAACAAGGAGACCGTCCAAAAGAGTTGCGGGAGATTCCAAAGTCGTCTGGAGGCCATGGTTGAAACCAATGGCGATTTTATTGAATAAATTTATTCTTTAGTATTTCAAGATATTTTTATGTAATTTTGGTAAATATATCTGTTAAAATGAGATGCCAGTGTTATTTTCATTTTTGCATAATTTAGACAACAATTTATTCACCACACCCTGTATGTGTCTATGTGAGTGTGTGTGTGTGTGTGTGTGTGTGTGTGTGTGTGTGTGCCCGTGTGTGTGTGTGTGTGTGTGTGTGTGTGTGTGTTCGTGCATGATGAACTTCTTTCAGGGTCTGTGTACCAAATATACTCACAAGGTTTTGATTGACCGAAGACTATTGTAGAAGACACTTGCCAAAAGTGCTATGCAGTGGTACTGAACTCAGGACCACGACGCTGGGAAGCAAACTTCTTACCACACAGCCACTGTCTTCATCATCATCATCATCATCATCATTTGACATCTATCTTTCATACAGGGAAGCGTGGACAAGCTAATAAATAATAAAAATAATGGGGATCAGATCTAAAAACTGAAATCTCAAATCTTTTGTCAGGCAGCGTACCCTCAAATGATGACCATAGAAATGTTTTCACTTATTAAATATCATCAATATTGTCAGTTAGATTCGTAAGATGTTAGTTTAAATGGAAGATGATGATGATAACTGTTTATTTAAATTATTAGCATAAATATAGAATGTAAAGGAAATTGATAAATCATAAGATTCAGAATATACCACATAGCTAATTATATCATGAATGCTAATACAGGACGAGATTAAGAAGTAAGGAAAACTAACATCTTTAATTATTAATCTTCTGGTACGATATATATTTCACAGTTAAGTTTGAATGATATAATTCTAACAGCATTATGATTAATTAAAGGGACCCTTTAATAGTGTTCTATTTCAGTGTTATAAGACAGATGACATCAAAATTGTGAGGTGGTCCTTGATGATTATAGGATGTACGTGTAATTTTATGGCAAAATATTTTTACTTTTTGATAGTTTTAATCATTGGATGGCAACCATATTGAGACACTGCATTCAAGAGTTTTAGTTTGTGATAGTGACCATCTCTATCTTGCTGTCTCCCACTCTCTCTCTCTCTCTCTCTCTCTCTCTCTCTCTCTCTTTCTCTCTATCTCTCTCTCTTTCTCTCTCTCTCTCTCTCTTTCTCTCTCTCTCTCTCTTTCTCTCTCTCTCTTTCTCTCTTTCTCTCTCTCTCTCTTTCTCTCTCTCTCCCCCTCCCCCTCTCTCTATCTTTCTCTCCCCAGCTAGGTAACCTTGTACTTCCTCTACAAGACACCTGTTTCTGTCTTTCTGATACCCTGCTTTAGATATATATCATCATCATCATCATCATCGTTTAACGTCCGCTTTCCATGCTAGCATGGGCTGGACGATTTGACTGAGGACTGGTGAAACCAGATAGCTATACCAGGCTCCAATCTGATTTATATATATATATATATATATGTGTAAGGATTTACTTTTCGTAATGAGATAAAAGACCAAGGCTTGGTCATTTATAGAACATTTATAGATAGAATGTCTTACAGTTATTTATATATGTTCTATATTATACACAGCCTTGGTCTTTTATCTCATTACGAAAAGTAAGTCCTTATATTCACATGCTGATATATGTCCTACGATGGATCCCTTATTCGTATAATCACCGAACCTGGAGCTTAACAGTAGTCTATACATAGCACTTCCTCAGCATTACCTGAAACCTCTGGGTCTAATTGACACCACAATCACTCATAACTTATATAT
>NC_068981.1:189939309-189941517 GCF_001194135.2 Octopus bimaculoides
TATATATATATATATATATATATATATATATATATATATGTATGTATGTATATGTATACACAAACACACACACACGCGCACACACACACAGATATATAAATTTCTTGATGATCATCGTTCAAAGTCTGTCTTCCCTGATAGCAGGAGATAGTTTGATTGGATCTGACAAGTTGAAAAACTGTGATGTGCTCTGATGTCAGCTTTGGCATCATTTTCACCATTGGATTCCCTTCTTAACACTGAGCTCAACATTATGTTACGATGAATGTAAACACTGTCTTTATTGCAAATGCTCACGAAGAAACAACTGCATATACATGTATCGACCCTTCTGGTGACTTCTTCAGCAATTACACATCATCTACAATTACTTACGAACACAACGTTTATAAACTCTCATTTAATTATAATTGTTATTGTGACAATGATAGAAATCACTTTAATGATATAAGATCTGGAAATCATTTTGGTGATTTATCAGAGAAATCAAATTTACTTTCCATATCAGATCAAACGTTATTAGCCAATGATATACATTGCATTTCATATTAATAATTCTAACTTATAGAGTGTTGGTAATTTTTCCTCATAATTACGTAATGTTTCACACATTTGTTAGCAAATTAATTAAACTATAAATCAAGGAATTACAAAATCAGAGGAAATCATATCAAGATTTCTGAATGTTCTGAAATAAACTTGTGACTGAAATGCCACATTTCTTTGAAAAAAAATCAACATTACAAACGTTTCCCTTTCAGTTTTACCCATTGATGTCTGCAAGCAATTCTTATGGAAAATATCTACTTGCTTTATAAGGAAATATTTCATAGATTTTCTCAGAATTCGATCTTCCATCCACAATCTTTGAATTCTACATTAGGTTGCTACCCAGATTACTTTGGATATCCTTTTGCTGTTCTTTATTCTACACTTGATCTTTCACGACCTCTATAATTTTTCTCTTCTTTTTTCTCTTTCTTTTGGTCACTGACTATTTCTCTTCATTTCCTTCGCCATGCTTCTTTTTTACTTCTGATGAAGAACTAACATCTGAAACGTTAAGAAACTTTCTCCTTTCATTAAAACATTAAAACATTAATCCCATATTTCATAAGCTTTGTTCTTCCTGTGTTGTCCTAATAATAATCCATTGTATATAAACGACACACCAACACACGTCCACATATCACCATCATCATCGTCTAACATTCATTTTCCATTCTTATTTCTTATTCCTTATTTCTTTATTGCTCACAACGGGCTAAACATAGAGGGTATAAACAAGGACAGACAAATGGATTAAGTCTATTACATCGACCCCAGTGCGTAACTGGTACTTAATTTATTGACCCCGAAAGGATGAAAGTCGACCGCGGCGGAATTTAAACTCAGAACGTAACAGCAGACGAAATACCGCTAAGCATTTCGCCCAGCATACTAACGTTTCTGCCAGCTCACCACTTTCATTCTGGCATAGGTTGGACAGTTCGACAGGAGCTGGCCACACTCCAATTGTCTGCTGTAGCATGGTTTCTGTGGCTGGGTGCCCTTCCTAATGCCAACGGCT
Organism: Octopus bimaculoides; assembly: GCF_001194135.2. Taxonomy (NCBI): domain Eukaryota; kingdom Metazoa; phylum Mollusca; class Cephalopoda; order Octopoda; family Octopodidae; genus Octopus; species Octopus bimaculoides. The sequence goes on from NC_068981.1 coordinate 189,940,880, forward strand.
TTACTGGCGGCTTTTTGCATGTAACTGGCACCTGTAAAGGACATGGCTGTATGCATGGATGACTGCTATTTTACTTAGCTTGACGTGTTTTTCAAGTACAGAAAATGGCCTCAAATTCTGCTTCGGAATTTTCAGATGTGAATGAGGTGAAAGAAAAAAACAAAGGGGGAATGAAAAGGCATAATTTCGCAAGAGTTCTAGGACTGCTTCAAACACTGAAAAATGCATCCGGACCAATGCATTGCCTCAAATGTATAATACTTTGAAGGCAATAAAAGTGTAAACATGTAAAACTAAGTGAATACAATAATACTGCAAAATTCTAGTTTCTTTTCGGTACCCCCTTGTATATATATATATATATATATATATATATATAAACAATAATGATAGTAAATAGTAATAATGTGTTTTGAATGGCACAGCAATGCTCTATAATAACAACAATGGACTATAATAACTGGTGTAGTTTAATCATCCATAAGTCTGATAGAATATCTCGGAATATCAAAATTCTTTCTTCAGATATCCCTAGGAATTGATCGAGTCACTGCTATAATCGATTTTCCAACGGATTTTTTTTATTTTACAAACAATACACAATGCCTCAAGTGAACTACAACACTCTCCTATATATA
>NC_068981.1:189941745-189947682 GCF_001194135.2 Octopus bimaculoides
ATATATATATATATATATATATATATATATATATATATATACATACATGTGTGTGTGTGTGTGTGTGTGTGTGTGTGGAGAGAGAGAGAGAAAAAGATAGATAGACGTATCATTATAAGATCTTGCTTTATATTTGTTGAACTACATCAGGAATACTTAATGAAATATATGCAAATATTGAAGCAATGTAAACGTTGAAACATTAAACTAAATCCTGTAGAGTATTTAATTTCATGTTACTATATTCACCATTGACTTTACCTTTTAATTTCCCAAAGCTGTTGAGGTAAGTGTTAAGCATGTTCTAGAATCTCTACAAAATGACAATAGAGATTCCTAAATTTTGTGATGTTTTTATGCTAATCCAGAGAATTAATGCAATGTAATGCATAGTTTTAAACTAGAATTATGCATCCTGTTTCTGGTTCTATATTCCGTTCTTTGGTGTGATATGTAAATTTAATTGTCACTAGCGAAGCAGGTACCAGATCTATTGTAACTTTCTGCCAGATCAAGTACAGATCATAGAACATTTCTAATTCCCAAGAACGTCAGTCATTTGAGACTTATAACATGTAACTACGCAATCTAATAAAGGAGGTTCCAGCTGGATGTTGGACGAATTAAAAATAGCAGTTGTAACTCCCTCAAAATCCCTGCTTTTCGCTTTGAAGAAGACTGGTTGTACAATGGATAGACAAAATGAATGATAGTCATGGTTGGAATGTCTTTGATCATAGGTTTACTTAATTAGGACTTAGTTAGCCTTAAACACAAATGTAAATTGTTTTTTCAATACAGCATGTCTATTAAGTGATTCTCTCTCGGAACAAAAGCCACAGTATCATGCCTGTGACCATGCTGGAGCACCACCTGAAGAATTTTAGTCAAACAAATTGACCCCAGCACTTATTTTTTTTTTAAGCTTGGTACTTATTCCATCAGTTACTTTTTGCTAAGCATTTCGCCCGGCGCGCTAACATTTCTGCCAGCCCCTTGCCTTCTTTCAGTTTCTGTCTACCTCTTCCACTCACAAAGCTTTATTTAATGTGTTTTGTACAAATGTTTAAGTGAGGGAGTGGTTATATCCTTGCTTTAAGTTTTACATCTACCAATGTCAATGGTTCTTGTTTTATTAATATTTTTACCCCCAAAGCAAGGAAGATGATGAAGTTAGCCATCAAAACGATTTTGTCACTTGGCAACCAAATCATCGTCTTCATAAATTTTTGATTACTTACTTGCCTTGCAATACGAACACTGATACGTTTCCGAAATGTTTTTCAAAACGATTTTGAATATTTGAAACAAATTACAGAATTTCATGGCGATTATACTTTAGAACTTTGTGAAATATAATACCTGAATTAATTAAATGTTATTATATTGATATATGATATATTAGATATATAGAATATTAATTTAAGCATTCATCATCGTTATTTCATCGACTTATACATAAATGACTTGATATAAAAATCTTCATTATTATCATTTAATGACCATGTTCCATGCTGGCATGGGTTTGACAGGATCCAATGGGTTCAAGTACCGCAACATGCTCCAGCGTCTGCCTTGGTATGGTTGTTCCAGCTGGACACCCTTCTAATTGCAAACCATTTTACAGAGTGAACTGGGTGCTTTCTTTGTGGTAGTAGCATTGTGAGGACACCTTGCAACTTGCAAGAGTATGAACCCCAAGAAAGACAGCTTTGTCTTGGGAGATGAGAAGTGAAAATATAACAGACGGGCCAAAGGAGAAAAGGTGTCTTGCTGTAGAGCAGCCACGTGGCTTCTTGCATTTTAGAAGAGAAGAGAAGGTGTCTGAGTGAGACCTCAAAGTACAAGGTATGTAGAAGTGTATGGGAGGAAAAGAACTGGTGTGGAGATGGAAAGATTGTATGAGAGAGTAAGAGTCTGGGAGTGAGTGAGAGGATGAATAGAATGAATGAAGGACAAATGTTGAGTTGATGAGAAGTAGGTGTTACAGGGGAAAGTAGGTGAGAACTGTAGAGATTGGATAGGGTTGAGGAGTGAATGTCATGACAAGTAAGTGGTAGGGAGTGAGCAATGACAATCGATGTAAAGAGTAGCAGAAGAGTAATGCTGATAGAGTAGACAGGAGAGAACTGAGAAAGAGAGAGAGAGAGAGAGAGAGAGAGAGAGAAAGAGAGTGAGAGAGAAAGAGGGAGAGAGAGAGAGAGGAAGATGGCAAGTGGTTGGGTAAGTTGCAAGAGTGTGGAGCAGTGTTGTCTTAAGAGATGGGCACACTGGGCTGTTGCCCAGGAACCTTTCAGATTTAGGGAGCCCAATTCTGATCTGTGTATGTTGTGACTTGCTGATAATAAATAAATACTGTAAGGCCCAGTATGTTGATTTTCCCAGGGATAAATAATATTGTTAAGAGGTCCCTGGTATGGGGCAGAGAGGCAGGTGTAGTGCATGGAGAGAGGGAGAGACATATGCTAGTAGAGAAGGCAGCATGATTTGGTGACTTAGGGGAGCAAGAGCTATGTAAAATGTGAGTGGAGAGGACAGAATATAAATGAATATCTAGTGAAATGGTTCCGGTATCATAGCTCCCCACCCCGCTTGTTTTAGTAAAGCACACTTGAAATATTGCCAAATATCTACAATGTAATTAGTCTATAAACATATAATTAATTACATTATGGTATTTATCAGCATCCATTATCAGAAGGTAAAAATATCAGCACCCCAAATGACTGTAATACGATAGAATGTCATGTGACTTTGATCAATAAATTTTCTGTTTGATTTTTGTTACAATATTTTTTTACTGTTCTGATTATTTATAAATTAATACAGAATAAACGTATTTTAAAGTAAATTTAGGATAACGAAATTTTATACAACGTTGTCATCGCTAATTAAAGTTCAAAGTTATAAACTTTATACGGACTTCACCTCTGAACAGATTGGCTTAAGATGAGTGAAAATAAGCTCAAGGGAATTGGCAACTCATTGTCATCATCATCGTCGTCATCATCATCAGCATCATCGTCGTCGTCATCATCACTATTATCATCATCACCACTATCATCGTCGTCGTCAACATCATCATTGGTGGTGGTGGTGGCGTCCTCACCATCAACATTGTCATCATCATTTCTGACGTCATCAGTGTCATCATTGTCATCGTCGTCGTCGTCGTCGTCATCATCATTATCGTCATCGTCATCATCATTATCATCATCATCATCATCATCATCATCATCGTTATCATCATCATCATCATCATCATCATCATCATCGTTATCATTGTTGTCATCATCATTATCATCATCGTTGTCATCATCATCGTCATCATCATCATCATCGTTGTCATCATCATCATCATTGTCGTCATCATTGTTGACATCATCATCATCGTTGTCATCATCATCATCATCATCATCGTCATCATCATCCCCATCCTTATCACACTTCAATGTTCACTTTCCATGCTGGTGTGGATTATAAGGTTTGATAGCATCCAGTAAGATTTCTTTCCAGTGAGCTGCATCCTGCTCCTTTGTCTGCTTTAGGATGGTTTCTTTGTCTGGAGGCCCCTCCTAATGTCAGCCACTTTACACAGTCATTTTTCCTTCGTCTCTCTTTTTTTTTCATGACATCAGATCTGAAACATTTGAAGAAAAAAGTGTTCCAAGAGAAACTATTTGATGTTTTTCACCGAATATTTATTAATTCCTAAGATTTCTTTCTTTAAGTTTCAATATATTTTGAAGGAGATTTTCTGAAGAAAATTAAATGTGTACATTTATGTCTTAACAGTCATGTCCAAAAGGAATGAGCTGTCATCATCATCATCATCATCATCATCATCATCATCATCATCATCATCATTTAACGTCCGCTTTCCATGCTAGCATGGATTGGACGATTTGACTGAGGACTGGTGAACCAGATGGCTACACCAAGCTCCAAGCTGATTTGGCAGAGTTTCTACAGCTGGATGCCCTTCCTAATGCCAACCACTCCAAGAGTGTAGTGGGTGCTTTTACGTGCCACCAGCACGAAGGCCAGTCAGGTGGTATACTGGCAACGGCCACGCTCAAATGGTGTATTTCACGTACCATCTGCACAGGAGCCAGTCCAGTGGCATTGGCAACGATCTCGCTCGAATGTCTTTTCACGTGCCACCGGCACAAGTGCCAGTAAGGCGACGCTGGTAACGATCACGCTCAAATGGTGCTATTTACGTGCCACTAGCATGGAAGCCAGACAGCTGCTCTGGCAACGATCACGCTTGAATGGTGCTCTTAGCACTCCACTGGTATAGGTACCATCACGATTTTGCTTTCGCTTGCCCCAACAGGTCTTCGCAAGCCGAGTTTAGTGTCCAATGAAGGAGAGGCTAGCATGGGTGCCAGTCGTCTGTGTCTGTGGCTTTTGCAAGCTGTCCAAGATTTGGCGGTTGACATTCTTCCTGAATGTTTTCAGGATGATGACAGCAGCAAAAATATGGGCATCCAGTGGGATGACATTCTGGGAGGAAGGATTGTATATAGCACTTGTAGTGTTTATAGGGGTAGATACGCTGAGGAAGATGAGAGGAAGAGAAATAAGGGAATTAAGTGGGTCTAAGTGGAAGTAAAATGGTGTGAAGGCACGTGGTTTAGTGGTTAGGGTGTTCAGCTCATGATCATGAGGCCATGTGTTCGATTCCTTGTGATAAAAATGAGTTGTATCCGTAATTCAAAGGGCCATCCTTGACACATTTAGTGTCAAGCTGGATCTGCCTGAGAGCTACGTCAAAGGTATGTGTGTCTGTGGAGTACGCAGCCACTTGCAGGTTAATTTCACAAGCAGGCTGTTCCGTTGATCAGATCAACTGGAACCCTTATCGTTATAACCAACGGATGCCAGTATAACACGACAGCAGTTTTAAGAAGCAGTGGAAGGAGATGAAGAGGAAGTGGACACCATATATGTCCACTAGTCACTGTAATGTGTTGATAAGTGGCCTTTCTTTCAATGCAATCTAGAATGTCTACATATATGGAGCAGCAGTAGTAGCAGCAGCAGTTAAAGCAGCACAACCTCTAAAGTAGGAGACACAATATTTACTTTAAACTAAGGCGACGAGCTGGCAGAAACGTTAGCACGCCGGACGAAATGCTTAGCAGTATTTCGTCTGCCGTTACGTTCTGAGTTCAAATTCCGCCAAGGTTGACTTTGCCTTTCATCCTTTCAGCTTCGATAAGTTAAGTACCAGTGAAACACTGGAGTTCATATAATCGAATTAACCCGATTGTCTGTCCTTGTTTGTCCCCTCTTTGTGTAGCCCCTTGTGGGCAGTAAAGAAATAAGAACCGTTAGCACTACGCACGAAATGCTTAGCAGTATTTCATCCGTCTTTACATTCTGAGTTCAAATTCCTCCGAGGTTGACTTTGCCTTTCATCCTTTCAGGGTCGATAAATTAAGTAGCAGTTGCGTACTGAGGTTGATCTAATCGACTGGTTCATCCTCCAAAATTTCAAGCCTTGTGCCTAGAATAGAAAAGATTCTTTTATATGTCCTGAGTTCAAATTGCGCTAAGGTCAACTTTGCCTTTCATCCTTTCAGGGTTGATAAATTAAGTACCAGTTGCATTCTGGGGTCGATCTAATCAACTGGCCCCTCTCCCCCTAAAATTTGAGACCTTGTGTGTAGAATAGTAAAGGATGTTGTCTAACTCTGGTCTTTGAATTATTTTATTGAGAAGATTTGGATGATTGGTTAACTAGCTTGCTTCCTAACTGTGGTTTCAAGTTCAGTCCCATTGCACCGCCTCTTGGGTTAGTGTCTTCAATTATAACCCTAGGTCAAACAAAGCCTTTTGAGTGGATTTCATAAACGGAAATTGAAAGTAGCTTATAGTGTATATATATATATATATACATATATATATATATATATATATATATATATA
>NC_068981.1:189948096-189954051 GCF_001194135.2 Octopus bimaculoides
TGTGTGTGTGTGTGTGTGTGTGTGTGTGTGTGTGTGTGTACTCTTGGCGTGACATTACTTGATGATTGTAAACAAGAATTACCATCGTACAATCAATACTGTTAATTTCCAGTCTTCCATGAAAAACACGTCAAGTAATATACTTTTCCACTCGAGGCACAATGCACGGAATTTTTAGGGAGGGGGAGCAGTCGATTAGATCGACCTCAGTACGTAACTGGTACTTAATTTATCGACCCTGAAAGGATGAAAGGCAAAGTTGACCTCGGCGTAGTTTGAACTTAGTACGTAAGAATAGACAAAATACCGCTAAGCATTTTGCCCGGCGTGCTAACATTTCTGCCAGCTCGCCGCCTTCTGCACGTCAATTAGAATATTACCCAGTTAGACAAACAGGTGAAGGTTGATGACAGGAAAGGCATCCGGCTTTGAAAAAATATCTGCCTTCAACAATTTCCATCTAATTCCTGCAATCGTGAAAAAGTGGAGTGGACGTTACACAACAACGAGGATGATAATGATGAAGATAATGATGATGATGATGATGATGACGGTCACAATGATGACGGTCACAATGATGATGATATTTGACTACCACTGTACGTTGCCCAAATTTACATAAGCACTATATTGCTATTCAATATCTGAGACATTAGCAAATATGTTAATATGTAAATTTTAGACTAATTCAATAATAATGTAAATAGTCGACCGAAGGGAAAAGCAAATAGAAAATGTTTATGTTTCATGTCTCATATTTTATAAAATCAGAGATGTGTATATAAAGGGATTCTGTGAAAGTATGTTTAGAAATAAAATAAACATGATGGGAGAGATTAAAGGGAAAGAGGGGAATGTGTGAGTGGAAGGTGGAGTGAGAGTGAGAGTGAGAGAGAAGAGGCTGATCATAATGATGAAGCTTACATAGCCATGGAATGAGAGAGAGAGAGAGAGGGAGAGAGAGAGAGAGAGAGAGAGAGAGAGAGAGATGAGAATGACTCTGTAGGGGACACGGTTATGAGGTGAATGTGAGAGTGTATGAGAGAAAGGTGTGGATAACAATGCGACTTGGAGAGAGAGAGAGAGAGAACGGAATTTGTTCCTGATAGAGATGGAAACGGCAGGGAGATAAGGATGAGAATATAAGACAGTTATTCTGGAACTGGGTAGAGGTAACACCTCTCAGGAGGTGTTGTAAATTTGCAAGGGGTGGAAAGTATCACAGGGGTATGATGAGGCGTTTTGATGGGTCATAACTATTTTTAGAAGGATGGCCGTGTGGTAAATAGCTTGCTTAGCAATCACATGGTTCTGGGTTCAGTCCCACTGCGTGGCACCTTGGGCAAATGTCTTCTACTATAGCCTCGAGCCGATCAAAGCCTTGTGAGTGGATTTGGTAGACGGAAACTGAAAGAAGCCTATCGTATATATGTATATATATGTGCGTGTGTATGTTTGTGTTTGTCCCCCTAACATCGCTTGACAATCGATGCTGGTGTGTCTACGTCCCCGTAACATAGTGGGTCGGCAAAAGAGACCCGATAAAATAAGTACTAGGCTAACAAAGAGTAAGTGCTGGGGTCCATTTGTTCGACTAAAGGCAGTGCTCCAGCAAGGCCGCAGTCAAATGACTGAAACAAGTTAAAGAATAAAAGAGTAAAAGAATACGGATGATAAGCACCTACTGCACAAAATATGAGCAATTAAATATGCATGTGTCCTGGTGTAATTTTAAGGGTAATCATTTTAACACAGAGCATCTTAAATTTGTGAGGGACCATCAAGGAATCAGAGGAAGATGACCTTATTTCACTCGTTTACTGTTTTGCTAATTCCAACCTGTTTGGTTATTCAATTCTTGAAACTGTTTTATGGATTGGATGATATTTGACAGCGAGGCATGCACAACCAAATAGTTTGAAATAGTAAAACGTCTTCATGACTAAATCAGACATGCTGACATGACACAAGCAGAAGGAAATGCAATATCAGGTGTAATATAATCAGCTTTAATATGCCAAAAATAATTCTAAAATTATTGAGTTTAGTCATCTGAAATGACAACGGCAGAGACAAAGTGATAATTACAAAAAAATTGCAGAGAACAAAAAATGCAAAGATTGTTGCATTTCTTAGAAGATTTGAATTCAACTTCATTTTCAGAATATAAATTTTTAATATGGCAGTAGGTGTCATGCACCATGGATTAGCAAACATGTTCATAAAGAGTTGAATGGATGGATCACCTTAATTGTTATCTGCAACTGTTTTACTTCAAGTTTTTTTGGCTTTTAAGAAGAATTATAAACATATCATATGGTTTTCTCAACTTAATATCTTGGGTTTTAATGCCTGGCAGTCTATTTGAGATATATTAGGTTGTCAAGAAAGTTCTTGTGGTTTTTAACCTTTAAATTCAGATGCACATGTCTCGGCTCAAAAACTTTATGAAACGAAATAAACACCAGCAAAATCAACACACTTTTGCCAACGCGAAACAAGTTTATTTACGCCAGTAGCATAAAGATCCTGCGTTCTGGTGGCGATGAAGTCGTTGAAGGCATGTTTGGCATCGTCTTGGTTTTTGAAGCATTTTTCACGCAGGAAGTTGTCGAGATGCTTGAAAAAGTGGTAGTCAGGAGGCGAGAGGTCTGGTGACTGGCAGATGAGGCAGAGTTTCGTAGCCCAATTCGTTCAACTTCTGCAAAGTCAGTTGTGTGACGTGCAGCCAAGTGTTGTTGTGGAGAAGAATTGGTCCTTTTCTATTGACCAATGCTGGCCGTTGTTGTCAGAGTTTCTTATACATTTCATCCATTTGCTGACAATATTTCTCTGCCGTAATGGTTTCGCCTGGATCTAAAAGGCTGTGATGGATGAGACCAGCCGCAGACCACTAAACAGTCACCATGACCTTCTTTCGGTGCAACTTTGGCTTCGGAAAATGCCATGGAGTTTCGTCGGCATCCAACCACTGAGCTGAGCATCGTCGGTTGTCATAAAGAATCCACTTTTTATCACAAGTCACAATCTGGTCGATAAACGAGTCGTTCTTGTTGCGTAAAAGAAGGGAAGACGACACTTCAAAACAGCGTTTTCTTTTGGTTGTCGTTCAATTTGTGGAGCACCCATTTCTCAAGTATTTTTGTTTTTCCAATCTCTTTCAAGTGGTTGAAAATTGTATACATCATGTCTAATTCAGAAGCAATCTCTCGAACAGTTGTGTGTGGATTGGCTTCGACTAAGGCTCATAGTTGATCGTTGTCAACATCTAATGGCTGACCACTATGCTTATCATTTTCAAGACTCTCGTCACCGCTGCGAAATTTCTTGAACCACCATTTTGCTGTACGTTCATTAGTGGTTCTTGGGCCAAATGCATCATTGATATCGCAAGCTGTTTCAGCAGCTTTTCGGCCTAGCTTGAACTGGAATAAGAAAATTGTGCGAATTTGCTTTTTGTCCATGTTGTATTCAACATTCTGGAGAAAATGGCCTAATTATTAAAAAAAAAAAAAGAGTAACACGATTAGATAGAGCAAAAAACAAAACGGGCTTTAAAATGATATATAAGACCAAAGTAATTTAATGAAAATTAATTTGAAAATACATCATTTAAAACCAAAATTAAAAATTCTGCAAGATCTTTCTTGACAACCTTAAATATATGATAAAAGACAAACGCTTTGAAATATTTTGGAGAGAAGATGGTTAAAGAAAAGCTTCCAAAATCCTGAAAACTAAATAGTATTTGATATCTGGTGTAAATCTAGGCAAAATAGTTTTGATAGGAAATAAAATAAATTCATACATAGCATAGAGGTTAAAAGCTATTTTCACATTTTGAAGATATAAAATTGTAAAGAAAATTTAGTGATTATTAAATGTGGCTTTTCAGCAAGGTCTGTATGCTATTTGTTGCAGAAGGCTGGTCTGGGTCTCGAACCCAGACAGCTGAAGAAAGCCACCGAGACTGTAAACATGGCAACTGAAACCAGCTCAAGAAATAGGGATGGTGGGCTGACAAGAGGCTTCAGGTGGCACTCTTCTGAAGATGAAGACTGACTCAATCTTTGCTTCCCGACTATGGTGAAGCAGACAGGCTTTGAGGCAAAATGCTTGTGACCCTCAAGATATCTGTTGATGATACAGAAGGGTTTCTCACATTGTGAGGAACTTCAGACGAAGAGCCTACAATGTTACTGAACAGCACCTGCAGTTTCGGCATGGAGCAAAACATCTTCGATGATAATTTCACCAATAATCAATAGTATTGATTATTTGAGACTTGAGACTATTGTTTCAATAATAGTACACTGATTAATTGTTGATAAAGAAAGTGACAACAGGGTTTCAGTTACTGTAAAGGAATAGGCTCAGAGCATGGCTTCTCATCATCTCTAGATATTCATGTAAAGGTTTATGAAATTAATATCAAAACATTATCAAAGGTGCTGTTCCATTCCAAATGAAGGTTATAGATAAGGTCTGTGTGTGAGGACGGTTCTTGAAGTAAAAAGGGCAAAATGCAATATCACTAATCGAATTAAAAATACAAGAAATTCCAAAATATTCAATTAAAAGTTTTGTACATTTTCTGGATTTCGAGAACATTTTTTTGTTGGTTTTCTTTATGTATCATATTTTGTATTCATCAAAAACAATACAAGTTGCATCAGAATGTGCATTTTGAATTTTCCGAATGTGTGCACGTATCATGACTACAGATTTTTATGTTCATATACGTGTCTTTGTATATGCATGTTCAGGCAGCATTTCAGTTTGGAAAATTATCTTTGATACTTGAAATGTGAAAGAAAATATTCAAAAAACAAGCCTAAACAAATAAACAAACTTGGCCATTTTGTCTCATCTAACATGAGAATTAAATAATTTCTAATCAACTGTAGTTGGCCTTAGAAATATAAGATAAAATAACAAAATATAATAACATGAAATAACAACAAAATAAAAAGAGGATGTTAGCTTTTGATGTGTTTTTTTTCTTCTTTTATTTCTTGAATTTTCTAGTCTTCCATAAAAGACAGCATGCTGAAATCAAAAGCTTTCTTGAAAGCTTGTTCTTCTTAAATCACATTAAAAAATGTTATCCTTTTCCTTTGATCACCGGCTATCTTAGAATAAGTGAAATTCTCCAATTATTAAGAACAACAATTCTGTTCTTCATTCGTTTTATCTTTGCGTTCTTCAATTGTCTCAAGTTGCCAATTAGTTTGTCTTCACTCTTAAATATATGATTATCACTTGTATTTCGATTTCAATGCTCTACTGCTTTTAAATATCATTTTGAAACATAGCATGTTTAACTCATCTCATATTTCTGATAGCAATTTGATTTCATGTGGAGTGAAAGACACTAGAGTAAAAACAAAACAAAAAAAAGGACAAAAAAAACAAGGGGGGCGTTTTGTGGAGCTATTTTATTATATTTCCAGAGAAAAAAAATTGTTCTGCCAAGGTAGGAGAGATGTCTATGTCTCGCAGAAATAAAAAGCACAACCGAAACCACCGCCTCCTCCTCTCCCCTCCTCCTCCTACTCATCATCATCGTCGTCGTCATCATCATCATCATCATCTTCTTCTTCATCACCACCACCACCACCACCACAACCACCACCGCCATCATCCTCATAATCATCATCATCACCATCATCATCATCATCGTTTAACATCCATTTTCTCGCGTTTGCATGGGTCAGATACAATTTGTTGAGGCAGATTTCCGACAGCTGGATGCCCTTCCTGTCACCAACCATGACATCTTTCCACACAAAGCAGTATTTACCCATGGCCAGACATGCTTTTCATGGAAGACTGGAAACGAATAATACCATTTGATGTACATTTACAGACATCACATACACACGCACACGCACACACACGCACACACACACACACACACACACACACACACACATACATACATACATATATATA
>NC_068981.1:189955394-189960175 GCF_001194135.2 Octopus bimaculoides
ACCTGTTGGGGCAAGCAAAAGCGAAATCGTGATGGCACCTGTGCCCAGCGTCGCCTTTCTGGCACGTGTAAAGACTTTCGAGCGAGATTGTTGCCAGTGCCGCTGGACTGGCTCCTGTGCAGGTGGCACGTAAAATACACCATTTTGAGCGTGGCCATTGCCAGTAACCCCTGACTGACCTTCGTGCCGGTGGCACGTAAAAGCACCCACTACACTCTCGGAGTGGTTGGCGTTAGGAAGGGCGTCCAGCTGTAGAAACACTGCCAGATCAGATTGGAGCCTGGTGTAGCCATCTAGTTCACCAGTCCTCAGTCAAATCGTCCAACCCATGCTAGCATGGAAAGCGGACGTTAAACCATGATGATGATGATGATGATGACGATGATGATGATATATATATATATATATTTATATATATATACATACATACATATATACATACACACACACATATATAAATATATATACATGCACACACGCATATATATATATACACATACATACTGCCTAGATCTAAAGTTCAGGGTACTTGCTCCACATGTCACTCAGTGAGATTTAGCCCAAGACCACATGATTAGGAACCAAACTCGTTAACCATAAAGCTGCACCTGTGCCTATAGATCAGTATTTGATAAATTAGGAATACATAATGTCAAAGTAATACTGAAGATGACATTAGTATGAAAGTATGAAGTTCTAATTGAGCTGATAAGCTTAGAATATTGGAAATAGTTACCATAAAATGTGATTTTTCAGAAATCAAAACATGAAATATACCTCATCATAATCATCATCATCATCATCATCATCATTTAATGTCCATTGTCAATGCTGGCATGGGTTGGACGGTTTGACTGCGGCTGGTAAGCTGGAAGGCTGCACGAGACTTCAGTCTGATTTGGCATAGTTTCTATGGAGGGATGTCCTTCCTAACACCAATCACTCCAAGAGTGTAATGGATGCGTTTATTTGACACTGGCACAGGTGCAATTTGCGCGATACCAGCGTCTGCTACGACTGCAATTTTGCTTGGCGTCATGGGTCTTCTTCTCAAGCATGACATAATGCCAAAGGTCCCGGTCATTCGTCGTTGCCTCCGTGAGACCTAACACTCAAAAGGAACTTTTCATGTGATACCGACATCAGCCACTTTGCCTTTATGATGCCCATCACTTGAAAGGTGCTTTTTATGTGCCACCAGTATCTGCCACAACTGCGATTTTGCTCAGCTTCATGGGTCTTCTTCTGAAACACAACATAACGCCAACAGCCTTGGTAATTGCCTTGAATTAAAAAGAATGTTTAGGCAGTTAACTCATTTGGTACCAACCTACATCAGGTCATGTGACACCATTTTAAAACTGATTGAAATACAAATTCTAAAATTAAGAAGGAATTGTTAGTTTATATTCCAAACATTAACTCAATTAATGATTGCTTCAAATTTTGGTACAAGTCCAGTACTTGAGGAATGATTAGACAATTACATCAACCCCAGTATATGACTGGTATTCTTATGCTTTTTAAACTTGGTACTTATTCTATGTTTCTGACTTGCTGAACTACTAAGTTACGTGGCTGTAAACAAACAATCAAGTAATGGCGGGAGGATAAACACAGACACAAGGTCACACAGACACAAGGTCACACAGACATATAATATTTACGTGTACACACATATATTATCCTAATGTGGCGAGCTGGCAGAAACGTTAGCATACCGGTCGAAATGCCTACCGGTATTTCGTATGTCTTTATGTTCTGAGTTCAAATTTCACTGAGGTCGACTCTGCTTTTCATCCTTTTGGGGTCGATAAATTAAGTACCAATTGCGAACTGAGGTCGATCTAATCGACTGGTCCCCTCTCCCAAAATTTCGGCTCTTATTCCTAGAGTAGAAAAGAATATATATGTGTACACACATATAATGGGCTTTTTCGAGTTTCTATCTACCAGATTCACTCACAAAGGCTTTGATTGGCCTGTGGCTATTGTAGAAGGCACCCAAATTGCCAAGCAGTAGAATTGAACTCAGAATCATGTGGTTGAGAAGCAAACTTCTTACCACAAAGTGAGTTTCAATGGAAACAAGTTTTAAAAAAGGGTTCAATATTTTAATGTTTGTGGTTGAGACAAGTTTTGTTTAGTATTATTAAAGGTTTTAATATGTTAGGTTTTTCATAAGATATCTTTTTTCAGTGCAATATCAGCCGATATCATTACCAAAATTTCAGACATAGAATTAAATATTCATAACCATCAAGCTTATTCCTGACAATTAGCCCAGCTTGGTGAAAATATTGAACAATCAGCTTCAGGTTATATTTTTCTAAATTGAAACGTTTTTAATTTTTTTCAAATAAACAATATTTTTTGACAATGTCTTAAATTTTTTCAATCCCTATAACATGATTCTAATAAAAATTCAAATTAAATCATTTTTTCTTTAGAGTTTAGAATCTTAATGTCTTTTCAATCATTTTCTTTTATTTATTGACAATTTTTTAGGTTTTTTGTTTGTTTTAACTGTATTTTTATGTGTGTTTGGTTTTGATTCCTTGCTATTATAATTGTCTTATAGTTCTTCCTATCACAATTCATTCTACTTTTAGTATTAATTCTCTACCAAACTTCAATCGAGGAAAATCAATGAAAATTTAAAATTATAATTAGGAAGGAAAACTGAAATAAGAAAAAAATATATTCAAAGATATCTTATTAAACAACAGAAATCCTTGCCAAAATATTCTAAAGTTGCAAATTTCCAATTTTGTTCTTTGATTTTGATTGCATTGTCACAACTTCTAACAGAAATATGTGTGTTGTTATCTGAAAATCTCTTGAATATTTCTACAATGATGGGAAAAGTAATGACATGACATTATTTTATTAGGGAGTTTTTATAACTTGTGTATGAATGCGCGCGCGTGTGTGTGTGTAGATATTGGAAAGTTAAAATTTATGACCAGTAATAGATTGACAAGTCGTAGATGGACCTATAAAGCGCTTAGTAGTATTGCCAACTCATCAGACTCAAATGGCTGAAGGTGAACAACCTCTCTACAACTGGAAGAAGAAATACGTAGCGGTTAGTTGGTTTTGTAAACAAAGAATAATTGTCCGTGCTGTGGACGGGCAGGACGGGGTTATCTCCCCTTACCTCGACTCCAGCCATAGTGATACTCGAAGTAACTGTGACATAACTATTCAACGAATGGGGAATTCTAAGCCTGAAGTAGGAAACGTTTTATATGAGGGAATTGATGGAATTCTTCTTTCCTGGAGTTTAGAAACATCCCCAGGTCGAGCGAATTTTTTAGGATTCTTGTCTTCTCAGCCAGGCAAAACTTACATCGTTGGCACCCATTTATATAAGCCTCTCGGTGTTCAAGAAGCTTCCATTTAATTGTGTATGAGGTTTCTTCCTCTTTCAAGTGCTATACGTGGTTTCCCAGAGACGTGATGTTGTGTTTTTCCGGCATCCTAAAAGAGGACTTGTGGTTGTTCAGACATTGCTTAAACAAGGACACGGTTGAACCGACATTTTCGTATCTGTGTAATGGATGTGCTACCACCGCCAATGTATCTTTCGGTAACTCCGGCTCTGATGGTGTTGTTGTTGCTGCTGGTATTGCTGCTGATGCTGATATTCCTAGGTATGGTTCTGGTGATTCTGATCTTTCTGGCTTAGCAGCCATTTCTGGCTGCAAATTTGGTGCCGCTTCTGACGCTGTAACTGCTGGTATTGTTGTCGCTGCTGCTTGAAGTGCTACTATCACATTTAATATACAGACGCAAAAATATGTCGGTTCAACCACGTCCTCATTTAAGCAACGTCTGAACAACCACAAGTCCTCTTTTAGGATGCCAGAAAGGCACATCACGTCCCTGACCAGAGGAAGGAACCCCATACAAAATTAGGGGCTTTTATAAAAGGGAGCAAATGTTGTAAGTTTTGCTTGACTGAGAGGGCAAGTATCCAAAAAAACTTGCCTGACATGAGGATCTTTTTAAACTTCAGGTAAGAGGTATTTTGTCAATGCCCTTATCTAAAGCGTTTCCTACTTGAGACCTGGAATTCCCTATTCGTTGAATAGTTATGCCACAGCTCCTTTGAATATCAACATGGCCAGAACCGATGTAAGGGGGATGACACTGTCCCGGACAATTATTTTTGCTTACAAAACCAACTGAGCGTTACGTATTTCTTCCTTCAGTTGTAGAGAGATTATTCGCCTTCAGCCATTTGAATCTGATTAGTCGGCATTATTACTAAGAGCTTTATAGGTGTGAATAACTTTTAACTTCCTAAAAAATGTATTACTACTCTATGCTTTAGAGTATGCCTTATTTTCAGACATATGAATTACTAACAATATGTATAGATAGATAGAGAGAGAGAGAGAGAGAGATACCTGTGTATGTGGTGTGTGTGTATGCGTGCGCATGTATGCGTGTGTATGTGTGTGTATGTATATATGTATGTATGTGTGTGTGTGTGTGTATATATATATATACATATATATATATATATATATATATATATATAGAGAGAGAGAGAGAGAGAGAGAGATTGATAGATATACTCTTTTACTCTTTTACTTGTTTCAGTCATTTGGACTGCGGCCTTGCTGGAGCACCACTTTTTGTCGAACAAATCGACCCCAGGACTTATTCTTTGTAAGCCTAGTACTTATTCTATTGGTCTCTTTTTCCGAACCGCTAAGTTACGGGGACGTAAACACACCTGCATCGATTGTCAAGCGATGTTGGGGGGACAA
>NC_068981.1:189967664-189971927 GCF_001194135.2 Octopus bimaculoides
AATTTTTCGTTGTTATTATTATTATTATTATTATTATTATTATTATTATTATTATTATTATTATTATTATTATCATCATCATCATTGAGTGAGAGAGCAGTGCATGCCATGAAAGTGACACTGGGGTAAAACATATATAGCCTCGTATACTCATCATTACTACCTGTCTGATAAGGGCACACCAGGAACATGCATCACAACCATATGTGCGTGAACTCATATCATGGTGATCTCATATCAAGATAAACAGCACATAACCTTGTAGGTGGGGACCTGTTAGAATTTTCTTCAGCTCAAGTAGCCCATCCCGCTTAAAAGGTCCTTGACAAATAAGAGTTGCTTAAGAATGTTGAACAAAACACCCATGTTTCGAGAGGGCAATTATTCAAACTCCAGAGAATTCCTCTCAACAATAATCCAATCAGTTAAGATCAGAAGCCATGAGAGCCGATGCCTGACACTGCATCAGGGCACTTATTATTATTATTATTATTATTATTATTATTATTATTATTATTATTATTATTATTATTATTATTATTATTATTATTATCATTATTATTATTATTATTATCATTATTATTTTACTTTTAATCTACATGTTTGTTACAGTCACTTGCCGAGACACACCCAGCGTCCTGGGGCGAGTGAAAGACAAGAGATTCTTCTTCTTCTTCTTCTTCTTCTTCTTCTTCTTCTTCTTCTTATTATTATTATTATTATTATTATTATTATTATTATTATTATTATTATTATTATTATTATTATTATTATTATTATTATTAAGGCGGCAAGCTGGCAGAACCGTTAGCACACTGAGCAAAATGCTTAGCAGTATTTCGTCTGCCGCTATTTTCTGAGTTCAAATTCCGTCGAGGTCGACTTTGCCTTTCATCCTTTCATAGTCGGTAAATTAAGTATCAGTCTAGTTTTGATAGACAGGCAGATAGATAGATAGATAGATAGATAGATAGATATGGTTTCACTTTTGTGCAGATGCATTTCGTGTCTATTTCGTGGTGTTTTTGGATTCATCGTAACTTTAATTTGATAAAGCCCAACAATAAAAACCAATGAGAAAAAGATAGTGATGAATTTATACATGGAGAAGCCGTCGGCTGGTATTAATGGGGATTGTTTAATTGAAAAATCGATCAATCATTTGGTGTTAATCATCAATCAATCAGTGATTAAAATAGGGGAAGGTGATTAAAGAAGTTAATTACTGAGTGATGAGAAGATCTGGGATGCTGAAGAAAGTTGTTACTGAACATTGACTTGCAAATGTTAGAGACGTTGTAAATGTTATGGATATGCTGCCATTTAAGATTGGTATTGAAACCTTTTGGTTATGAACGAAGAGTTGCAAGAATGAAGTCAGATTTCAAAAGATATTAAGGTCAAAAAGTTGGACTGCGCTAACGTATTCTGCAGTTAGAAAAAAAGCAAGTTTTGATCGTCAATAGTACGATCTGTTGAAAGTAAATTAAATTCTGCCAATTTTCCAATTCAATTGAAAATGAGAATCTGTTGCTTGCAAGGAACAGCTAAACATGGTGAAACTGAGGTTATGGGGTATGGGGAACAAGTTTGGGTTACAGGCAGATCAAACTTGTTGAAAAATCATTATACGGGCTCAGAATACTGTTAAATATTTGAAAAATGTATTACTCTTTTATTTCAATGTAATAATGGGTAAGAAGGCCAGTCTTTTTTAAGATGAAGCCCCATATCGTACAAGAAAGGAAAAGAACTCATGGAATCAAACATTTAAAACAGGTTGCTCAAAGTCATGATCTTTATCCAATAGAACATATCTGACAACATTTCGTTAGAAGGTTGCTAGCAAGGTCGTCAAAAATCACTCCAATTACAGTGCTGAGAAAAATCTGTCATTGGTGATTTAAGCAAATTCATACATAATTGGTTGAAAGCCATAGTTTTTAATCCAAGGAGAACCTACAAAGTACCGAGAGAAAATTTCATTCATTTTTGATAATTTTTCACGAAGTTATTACAAGTTAAATTAAACATTACATTTTATTTCCCTGGAAATACAATTTAATGCAGGTCAGTCTACGTTATTAAATTGTCAAATTTTCACAAATTTTCTGCTAATTCTACACACAGGCAAATTCGATTCAGCACCAATCCATCAGAAGTTATTGAACGTCCGGTGTGCTTCCTGTAAGTCGTGGCATGTTTGTATCTGTGCATGTAATACATATTTATTGTATGTTTGTATGCATGTACATGTGCATTTGTGTGCATATGCTTTCAATGCATGACAATATATAAATCTATATGCTTTGACATGCATATGTGTAATACATACACGTATCCGTATATCTATATCTGTATTCTGGATACGTGTATATATGCGTAGCAGGCTAAATACTGCAATGCTTTGCTTGTATGTAGGTGTGCATGTGTGTATTCATGTATGTTTTTGGGGTCTCATGTCTCAAATTTCTCACCAATAAATAGAATAAACGTTGTTTCTACTTTAGAAACAGCTCCTTCAACGGAATTTAAATGATATCATCTAAGTAGGGATATACATATGTCTGTTCCTTTTTCTTTCTTTTATTCATTTGGTTTTCTATTACTTGAATCCTTCACTTAAGGAAGATGTTTGTTTCTAACAAAGAAGCAATGATCCATCGTTAGAATTCGGTAAACAAAAATGGTAAGTGCTACATATAGCACCTCAAAAACGTCTCGCTCATTTTTACAGACAGATAGCAAAAAGGGCGACAGCTGTTCACGTCTGCGGCCAGAACATCCTTTCACAATTGCTTTGTCTTGGACCCTCAACCCCTGATGGAGTCGTAGGAACACCGCCATAGCAAAGAGCTGACTTGGAAATTTAAACTGAATGGGGGTTCATCTGTCTCCAAGTCTGATCAATGGCAGTTTATGAGAGAGAGGGAGGAAGAGAAAGTAAGAGAAATTTAATGCAAATACTTAACGAAATTGATAAAGAACAATAAAAATTCAGTCATGTTTTATTAATATAGGCAGAATATGTAATGTGAAATAATGTGTTTGGTGAATACTAGTTATTTCATCAAAATGTGGCCGGAAATTAATGGGTCTTAGCCTTAAATTACAGTATTCTTCCAAATTCGGTTCACTAATAAATCAACACCCTAAATGCTCAAAATCATTTCAAGTGTTTACTGACCCCTTTGGATGGGCAACCCCCATCCCAGAGAATTTGACCGGGAAGATCACAAATTGTGCTATCTCTAGTCAACTATCCAGAGCTATAGAAACCTAACACCATGTGTATCTCTTAATTTGATTCTAAATATAGATAACCTGGTGAGATTTATCTATCGGTACGTTCAGAAAATCGATGAGATATCAATCTGTAACTTTCCTCAATATATTTGCAAGGAGATCTCTCTCGGCCATCTCCAGCCAGCTACTTTTACACAGTAATCCCAGCATGCACTACAGATGCCATTCTAATTGCCCGTGAATGCTAATCAATCAAATATTCTTAGGAATTTCTTCATGCATAAACGACCGCTTGTCATAATGCACTGTTTACACCGCTTCACTTCAAACCCAGGACCCTTTGACCTTATTTAGAAGCCCTGGAAGATCGATCTCACATCAAGAGAAATACTTTTCCTGGAACCACATTGCCATCTCACTCAATCTATACAGATCAAAGAACTGAAGTAATGGTAAAATGGTCAATAATACCAATAAATGGCAGCAATTTGATTGGGATGGCGCTAGTAGAGACAATTGTAACGAAGTATGATCTAGTATTTTCTCTGGAGGTTTACTAATTCTACCATAACAAGAGACATCTAGTAAGTCCCATAACTCAAAGAAGGAAGAATATTATAGCAGAACTTCATAAACTGCAGCCAAACCACCATCTTATCATATCGTACCCTATTGTTTAAAAAAAGGATGTAGGTGCAGGAGTAGCTGTGTAGTAAGTAGCTTTCTTACTAACCACGTGGTTCCGTGTTCAATCCCACTGCATGGCACTTTGGACAAGTGTCTTCTGCTATAGCCTGAGCTGACCAAAGACTTGTGAGGAGATTTGGTAGACGGAAACTGAAAAAAAGCCTGTCGTATATATGTAACATTATTTGTTTTTTTTTTTCGTCCTTGTTTTTGTATACATTCGCTGCTTTCTTCCCAGGAATCTAATGCTCTTAGTTTAGATTTTCCTTGGGGCTGGCCAGATTGGAGCAATATCGGGAATAACCAGCCGAAATTGTAAATTCTGTATTA
>NC_068981.1:189973688-189974260 GCF_001194135.2 Octopus bimaculoides
TATATATATATATATATATATATATATATATGAGTGTGTGTGTATGTGTATATATGTGTGTGTGTGTGTTTATTCCTGTATGATTTATGGTTCTTAACGTTATACTAAGAAGGGACTCGTTGATATTTGTTATTGTTATTGAATCTTGCCTTAGTTTCTTCTGCCTTGATTGGTCACAGAAAAGATGACGACGAAGACGACCACGATGATGATGACGATGATGATGATGATGGTGATGGTGGTGGTGGTGGTGGTGGTGGTGTTGATGATGATGATGATGATGATGATGATGACGATGATGATGATGATGATGATGATGATGGTGATGATGGTGATGATGGTGATGATGGTGATGACGATGATGATGATGGTGATGATGACGATGATGAAGATGATGATGATGATGATGATGACGGTGATGATGATGATGACGATGATGGTGATGGTGATGATGATGAGGATGATGATGACGATGATGATGATGATGATGATGATGAGGATGATGATAATGCTGATGATGATAATGTTGATGATGATGACACTGACGACAGCGACGATGATGATTGTGACGA
>NC_068981.1:189974270-189980178 GCF_001194135.2 Octopus bimaculoides
ATGACGATGATGAAGATGATGATGATGATGATGATGACGGTGATGATGATGATGACGATGATGGTGATGGTGATGATGATGAGGATGATGATGACGATGATGATGATGATGATGATGATGAGGATGATGATAATGCTGATGATGATAATGTTGATGATGATGACACTGACGACAGCGACGATGATGATTGTGACGATGACTACGACAACGACGGCAATGATGATGACAATGATGATGATGATGACGAGGACGACGATGACGATGATGATGATGATGATGATAGTGATGTTTATGGCCGTGGCGATAAAACATCCTTTGCCAGCGTGATATTTATCCATTCGTATTGGCGTCTTTTAATTCGGAAGAAAACTACAAGGAACCCCGCTCACCAACGATGACCTGGTGCCCCAGCCTCTGCTTTTCTCTCTCAGTTGGCAATAAATTCTGCATTAGAAAGCTACACAACAAATGTGCATCTGTGCATGTCAGTGTTGTTTGGTGAAGGATGCAGGAGAAGCGAGATAAGAGGTGCAAGTGCTTCGTCAATGTCAAATAAATAACAAACAACTAACATCGTCACCAACTGACCAAAATGGCCGACCAAAAACGGCATCGAGTTCAGTGAATATTTTCCGAATATTTCTCTTTCAATTCTTCAGACTATATTTATTGGTGAAGGGAACGACAGAGAAATATCGATTCTTCATCGTTTTGGTCTTGTTTTTGTTTTTTTCTTTCTTTTCTTTTAAATTGAAATTGAACTGGTTTCAAAGAATGAATGTTGTACTGCAACAGTACAGCTGATGCTTCTGTAATCCTCCTCCTCCTCTCCTCCTTCTTCTTCTTCTTCTTCTTCTTCTCATTATTATTATTATTAGTAGTAGTAGTAGTAGTAGTATTGTTATTATTATTATTATTATTATTATTATTATTCATCTTCTTCTTCTTCTTCTCCCTCCTCTTCCTTTTCTCCCTCCCCTCTTCCTTTTCTCCCTCCCTCCACCTCCTCCACCTATCCTTCTACCTCCTCCTCGTCCTCATCTTCCTTTTCTTCCTCCTCCTTCTCCTTCTCCACCTCTTCTTCTTTCTCCTCCTTTTTTCCATCCTCCCTCTCCTTCCCTTCCGCCATCTCTTCTTTCTCCTCCTTTTCTCCCTGCACCTCTTCTTCAACCTCTTCTACCTCCTCCATTTCTCCTCCTCCTTCTCCTCTCCTTCCTCAACCTCTTCTTTCTCCTTCTTTTCTTCCTCCTCTTCTTCTTCCCCTTCCGCCACATCGTTAATAACACTAAGCATCTGGTCTGACATCTTTACAGTTCTACCTATCTACCACTTGGGTTAATATTTTTTATATCAATCCCAAAAAGTTAGAAGGTAAAATTGACTGGGATTGGATTTGAACTCAGAACACTGAGAGCTGGAATGAGTACAGTAGAACACACTGTCTGATGCTCTACCAAATCTGCCATGTTAGATGAATGAGTAACATTTGCTATAAATTTTCGGTCTGTTTGTAATTACATGCTGGGATGAGAGGTACAAATGAGTGGGATAATGTCAACAATTACTGTGTATTTACTGGTACTTCCTTTAGTGCCCACCTCTCTTGAGTTATTCATTTCCTCAGTATACTCTCCTGTAGGACATGAACACTCTTTTACTCTTTCATCCCCAGCAATATTCGCGCTTACCAATATGGCGACCTGGCAAAATCTTTAGCACAACAGAGAAAATGCTTCGCAATATTTTGTTTGTCTTTACGTTCGGAATCAAGAATCAAGATCGATAAAATAAGTACCATCTGAAAACTGGGGCCAATGTAATCAACTTACCACCCCCTCCACACCTCCACACACAAATTGCTGACCTTGTGTCAAAATTTCAAACCAATATTCATGGTTTCCCTTATTCTACCACACTGTTTGTATTCCTTCTGTTGTATTTCTTCTGTTGTATTCCTTCCGATTTTCTAAATGTATAAATTGATTACACTCAACACCTCCTGCTAACCCCGTACATTTTCTATCAACTGGGCTCTTTAAAATCATGATTTGGCTTTGATCCTAGACCCAGTGGAACACCACCATCCTGCCCTTGTCCATAACCAACATGTCTTCCTCTTTCTAATCATATCTGAATGCTCAGATGCCTCACCACACTTCATTACCCATTTTAAAAACGATTCCTTTCTCTCATACATCTTTATCCATAGGAGGTACTTGATATATTGATAATTAGCAGTTTTATTGCTAACCAAACACACCTTAAGTGAAATCATTGTTTATTAATTAGCCATTAAAACCTTCTGAAATTTGTCATTAATGTCTTGCTCGGCGATGCAATACAGCAACATTTATGGAGGCAGGTATCAAAGGTTTCCATAAATTGATCAGTTATCTAAAGGTATGTATACTGTTAGCGAGTATCTGCAAATGACTGTTCTATTATCTGAGCAGCATGTTCTAATTCCTCTTCCTCTTTTATCTTTTGCTTGCTTCAGTCATTAGATTGCAGCCATGCTGGAGCACTGCCTTCAAGACATTCTAGTCGAACGAATCGACCCCAGTACTTTGGGTATTTTTTTTTTAAACTTGGTATTTATTCTGTTAGTCTCTTTTGCTGAGCTGCTAAGTTACAGGGATGTAAACACGCCAATACCTGTTGTCGTGCAGTGGTGTGGGCCAAAACTGGACACAAAGACACGCACACACACACACACACACACACACACACACACACACACACACACACACATATATGTATATATATATATATGTATATATGTATGTATGTATGTATGTTTGTATGTATGTATGTATGTATGTATATATAGATGGGCGTCTTCCACTTTCTGTTTTATCAAATCCACTCACAAGGCTTTGGTGATCCAGAGGTTTCAGCAGAAGACACTTGCCCAAGATGTCACACAGTGGGACTGAACCCAGAACCATGTGGTCGTGATGCAAACTCCTTACCACACAGCCATGGTAATAGAGAAAAAAATCATTTTGTTAGGCTTTCAATAATTTTCTTCCAGTCAGTGGCACAAAGCAAACGTACTTTTTTTACTCACAGAAATTATTTTCAAAACAAATACTTCTTTACTGTGCTGGTTTATCTTTTATCTCTTTTACTGTTGTAAAGTAGTGATTGCTTGTTGGCTTCAAGTAAAATAATAGACAACACTCACAATCAGTTAACAGAAGCTTTATTTACTGCACATAATTTTTTTTCTGTGCTGATCTAGCGTCGCTGAGAGTGCTTTATTATTGTATATGGAAATTGTTCCGACAGTATTGCCCAAATGATATCGATATCACTTTTAGAATCCACCCAAGGCTTGGTCCCCTTGATATGCGTCCCCTACAGAAATTTTGCTCTCAGCACATCACAACACTAAGACAGAACTACTTCTCCTCAACTGGACCTGCTCTTTTTAACATCATTCCAAAACATATAAAGGAGGGAAAAGATTTCATAACCTTCAGAAAGTTCCTGGATGAATATCTCCAACGAATTCCAGATAAACCACCTAAACCCGGATATATGTTGCTGCAAACAACAACTCTTTAATCGAATGGGCAATGGTGCCTAAAAATAACTATGCAAAAATACGTTATTAAATGTCTTTTCTAGGTGGTGCAATTAAGTTAACTATGACTTGGGCCAATGTGGCCAAAACCTATCTGAGTAATGCTGAAGAGTTGCAGATATTTGCATTTTGCATTATGCAAGTGTTAACAATGAAATCCTGATACGTAGATCATCGTTCTATTTTGTATATTTTCATTTGCTTTACTATATATTGACTCTGAAAGTTAAAATTTACCACAATTGGATTTGAACTCACAGAGTAGAGAAACAGAAGAATTACCAGTATGAAATTTACCCAATTTTCTACAAATCTACCAATTTAATGCTTGTGTCTATTTTAGTTACAAGCCTACCTGTCCCTATGGGCCAATTGAAAATTATACAGGAAGCTCACGTGACCACCTGATTATCCTTTGACCTTCAGCCTCTAGCTGCCATAATCTAATTAAGTGTTTTGCTTCTGTTTGTCCTACATTTCATGATTTTACCCTACATTTCATAATTCGAATTAATCATAAAATATTAACGAAAAAAATATATAGAT
Source organism: Octopus bimaculoides (assembly GCF_001194135.2). Lineage (NCBI taxonomy): Eukaryota > Metazoa > Mollusca > Cephalopoda > Octopoda > Octopodidae > Octopus > Octopus bimaculoides. Next base: position 189,978,406 of record NC_068981.1, read on the forward strand.
TTATTTCTTGAGTTGAGAAACTATATTTAGAAAGAAAGATAAATAGATTTCTGTTTTTGTCTTGATTATATTTTTCCCATCGATAAGAAATTATTCTTTAATGCAGTTTGTTCAATTTACTGCATTAAGTTAAAACATATTTTATTGACATTGGTCTGAAAAATCAATAAACTATCTGCTGGACATTAAGTATTAGCCAAACATAAGACTAGTAAATATGAACAGAAACATAACTATTTAGCTTATTTATTGTGCTAGCTTTATGTCTGAATCTACAATAAGGTTTCAAGCATCAACTACAACCAGGTTTCAATATGTGAAATGTTGGAGAAGTATGCCTATGATATTTTATAATTTATTACTTGTTCCTATCTCTTCATGCATGCTGCAAATGTTACTTTCACTGCATGGCTTGATATCACGAAAATCTCTTTATTTTAATCACCATTAATTTTGCCAGTCAATGCAATATTTAACAATGGCTTTAACTAAATAATATCATACATCAACAACAAAATAAATCAAATGTCCTCTTGAATTCACAACAAACTTATAACTGAATAGTCTTTATGGTGATAACACAGCAGTGACACAGCTGAGCTTTAAACATGCTTGCACTCTTTTAAACGTGATAAATTCTTGCATAATTTTATCTAAGCATAAACCAGCTTGAAATAAACAGGACACATTTAATTTTATAGCTTAGCTTTTCCTCTTGCGCTGTGGGATTATTGACTTTTATATCAATGATTTATAGGGTTAAATGATAACTTTAATCCCTTTTAAACCACAATGACTTATAAGGTAAATGCTAATTTTGGAAAAGTTATAGTGTTTAGCAAAGAAAGGCAAACCTTGGTTTGGATCCGATACATTCCCAAGGATGGCAATGTCTTTTATATTTATGCCTGAGCAGGATGTTCAAACTCCTCCTTTGTGATGCTTTGAAAATGCAGGATTATATATTTTTAAAGATTTTGTTTTTATGTTTTTGGATTCCTTTATCCAATGATAAATGGATCTCAAAACTGTGTGGGTGGGTAGGTGGGGGCCCAGTATGCCAAAGAATAGACCCAATGTTCCTTCTGCAGGTTGTAAAAGGCAATTAAAAGAGGTTGAGATAGGATTTGTACTCTGACCTTGTAAAACCCTCACCAGTAACGACTACCCAAAACAGATCCACAGGCTGGAGGGTTGTTAGCTGAGTGGAGCAAAGGTGTCGTCTGCCAGGAGTAAGGAATCACCAACAAATGGCTGTTACAATGCATGCCCCCCCCTTACTGCTACTAATGCTGATGCTGTTGCTGCTACTGCTGTTGTTGCCATCTGTAGATACAATGAGTGTTTAACTCTACAAATACAGATATATTATGAAATTAAAACTGTTGAATGTCAATTCTTGTAGTAAAGGTATACATGGAAAGGAGATGTCAAAGGGTCAATATTTTATGGCTGAAAGATGGTGCATAATGGTTAGTGCAGATAAAGGGTGAATGGATGCACTGAAAGTGCCAAGAGGTGGGAGTGATAGTGGCACACAGGTACCCCACACAACATAGTTCTCCAGGCATGCAGGTATTTGATTATGTAACTGCTTCCCTGCATTATGAGATCTAGTTGTGTTTCCTCAGGCGATATGCAAATGTTGCCTCGTAAGTTCACATTCTCCGCTTCAAGAACATCCTCTCTGTGAATAAAAAATAAAAGTCCAAACACACTCCTTCTTGTTGACTCCAAATCTTTTCAATTATGTATATATATATATATATATAT
>NC_068981.1:189981601-189982231 GCF_001194135.2 Octopus bimaculoides
GAAATAAACCAAAACTTAAATAAAATTAACTAGAAAAAAAAAAAAATTCCAAAATCATTCAAATTAGAATTCTCGGAAAAAATATATTCCAAATTTTAAAAACGCAACAAATTCCCAAATTTAAAAGAACGGCGGGAACTCAGTTGCCAACCCAATATATATAGGTGCAGGAGTGGCTGTGTGATAAGTAGGTTGCTCACCAACCACATGGTTCCGGGTTCAGTCCCACTGCGTGGCACCTTGGGCAAGTGTCTTCTACTATAGCCTCGGGCTGACCAAAGTCTTGTGAGTGGATTTGGTAGACGGAAACTGAAAGAAGCCCATCGTATATATGAACATGCATGTGTATGTGTTTGTGTGTCTGTATTTGTCCTCCACCATCGCTTGACAAGCGATGTTGGTATGTTTATGTCCCCGTAACTTAGTGTTTCAGCAAAAGAGATCAATAGAATAGTATAAGTCGGTGAGCTGGCAGAAACGTTAACACCCCGGCCGAAATCCTTAGCAGTATTTCGTCTGCCGTGACGTTCTGAGTTCTAATTCCGCCGAGGTCGTCTTTGCCTTTCATCCTTTCGGGGTCGATAAATTAAGTACCAGTTACGCACTGGGGTAGATGTAATCGACTTAATC
>NC_068981.1:189982241-189982448 GCF_001194135.2 Octopus bimaculoides
GCACTGGGGTAGATGTAATCGACTTAATCGTTTGTCTGTCCTTGTTTGTCCCCTCTGTGTAGCCCCTTGTGGGCAGTAAAGAAATAAGAATAAGTACTAGGCTTGCAAAGAATAAGTCCTGGTGTCAATTTGTTTGACTAAAGACGGTGCTTCAGCATGGCCACAGTCAAATGACTGAAACAAATAATATATATATATATATATATA
>NC_068981.1:189982522-189994327 GCF_001194135.2 Octopus bimaculoides
ATATATATAAAGATATTATTATTAATAACAATTGCCTCATGGAAGATGTTTGTCAGTCATTCAAAAACACCCCAGAACCTTTAGTTTCACTTCAGCATTTAAATTTTCTTTTGTGTCAAAATATTTTCGTCGCTTTGAGACAGCGACTTGTTCACTGACAAAACTTTGTGCTGCATCTAATATGCTTGCTAGCCACTTATATCATTATTGTTTATTAATGATATATTTATATATTTTGATAATTTTATACACTTCTATCATTTTTGAATTTGCTGCTGCATTCTAATGGTCAATAGACACATGGTGATGCAAGTATCCTTAACCCTCGGCAGCAAAACTAACTGATGAGAAATAAGTGTTTATAACAGAGGTCGAATCCACGTGATATGAGTCCATCTGCAAAATCATTTGCGATTTTATTTGTTAATGGTAAATTGGCTTTTCAAATTACTCATTTCCTTGAATTCACTAGTGTGTTTAGGTGATAACTATGGTTTCTGAGTCATTTTGACTATTATTTCTAGCTTGGTTACCAGCCACATGGTTCCGGGTTCAGTCCCACTGCATGGCTTCTTGAACAAGTGTCTTCTACTAAAAGCCTCGGGCTGACCAAAGCCTTGTGAGTGGATTTGGTAGATGGAAACTGAAAGAAGCCCGTCGCGTATGTGTATATATAATATATATATGTTTGTGTGTCTGAGTTTGTCCCCCACAACATTACTTGACAACCGATGACGGTGTGTTTACGTCCCTGTAACTTAACAGTTTGGCAAAAGACACTGATAGAATAAGTACTAGGCTTAGAAATAATAAGTCCTGGGGTCGATTTGCTTGACTAAAGGTGGTGTTCCAGCATGGCCGCACTCAAATGACTGAAACAAATAAAAGGATAAAAGAATAAAAGAATACACACATACACATACATACACATGCACATACACAAATGTTTGCTGTGTTTGTGTGTATGTATATGTATTTTTTTATATATACCCAAGCCTATTCCCCATTTTTTATTAGGAGGGGGTAGCCACAACAAGACACACACCAGGCATTCCATTCACTTCCCAGCTAAAAAAAGACGAGCCCCGTTCTACGCTCGAATCAAGGCATAGAAAGCAACCCCCAGTATCAGTAGTAGGGCCCGACAGCATATGCTGCTTTACTCCCGCCATATCATGCTGGTTCCATACCCCTTTGATCAACATGAAATTCACTCATCCAATCCACAAACACTCTCCAAGCTTTCCTATCATTTATAAACTCTCTGCCCTCTTTCACACCAACATCTCTAACCACCAATGCTTTCCTCACTCCATGTATTGGATCCACATATAATACTTATATCAAAACGATGTGTTATAATACTATTTCATATATATACAAAACAGCCACACCAACAATCCAATATACCTCCATCATCAGATGCCCCACGGATATCATTATGGTTTTGACACCTGCACAGTATCAGTCAATCCAATAGCGTCAACAGCACTAAATTAAGTGTTGCTTGGGAACAAAAATACCAAAGAAACCACAACTTTCAAACACATTTATCCTATGTACAACCGTACCTGTATATAGCCTTCACCTAAATCAACTTGGTGCATATAGTCACTTATTTCTTTACTCCCAACAGGGGCTAAACATAGAGGGGACAAACAAGGACAGACAAAGGGATTAAGTCGATTACATCAACCTCAGTACGTAACTGATGATATGTTATCGATCCCGAAAGGATGAAAGGCAAAGTCGACCTCGGCGGAATTTGAACTCAGAACGTAACGAAATACCGCTAAGCATTTCGTCCGGCGTGCTAACGTTACTGCTAGTTTGCCGCCTTGGGGCATACAGTCTCTACTGTGAAAACACACAAGTCAGACAACTGTAGAGACACAATTTCGAGGAGCTGTGTCTCTGCTCATTGGAAGTCGGCAGCATAAATATATTTATATTTATATATCTATAACTAGAGGAATCCATTTTGTGGTGTAGTTTTGACAATAACTGTATGAGGAAAATTATATAACAAACCATACAGAGTGAAATCTATCAAATCTGTGTGAAATCATATTTTTAGTCTTGGTGCAAAGTAATTTTTCAGTGCTTATCGTCAAATGATTTATTTTGGATTGCTACAGATATATAAATTATCCAACTTAGCACCAACTAGATCAAAATGATGAACATTTTTAAGTAATTAAAAAGTATTTGGAATGAATAAAAAACTGGTATTTTTTCTCAAAATATCTGAAACTGCAAAAATTATTTGCCATAATATGCAAAATATAAAGCAAAAAATGTCCTATTCTGATTGTTATGAAAGAATTATGGTATATTCTGTATATTTCAAGAGATGTTCAAATATTTATAGTGTCACCCTCTGCGTCTTCTATGTATAGAAGCAATTACGCGTACGTGTCCCTGCCATAAGTATAGCGGCTTCATATTTAGTTCATGCAAATAGCAAAATAAAAGACATTTCTTTGAAAAACTTTTACAAAGTACAATGATGATGATGATGATAATGATGATGATGATGATAATGATGATGATGCTGCTAATGATGATGGTGGTGGTGGTCGTGGTGATGATGATGATGGTGGTGGTGATGATGATGATGAGATGATGATGATGATGATGAAGATAATGATGATGATGGTGGTGGTGGTGATGATGATGAGGATGATGATGATGATGATAATGATGATGATGATGAAGATAATGATGATGATGGTGGTGGTGATGATGATGATGATGATGGTGGTGGTGGTGATGATGATGATGATGATGATGATGATGATGATGATGATGATGAATACGTACTCTTCACTATTGGATGTCAGAAAAACCTTCGTTAGTTTCTGTGTATCAATGAAATGCTCTCTCTCTCTTTCTCACTCTTCATATCATCATCATCATCATCATCATCATCATCATCATAATCTTTGATGCTGTTGATGTCACCGTCACCATCATCATCAACATCATCATCAACATTGTTGTGCTCTTCCCCCTCATCGTTTTACTTCTAGATGTCATGCTAGCATGGGTCAGATGGCTAAGTAGAGAGGACCACATCGTGCTCCGATGTTTCAGCTTAAACTTGCTTTCTGTGACTGGATGACTTTTCCTAACATCATCCATTTTTTACAGTGAACCCGGATTCCTTTTTTTTTCTATTTTTATTTTGTGTCTGTGGCACCAGCATTAGTGAGGTTGCCTTGTAATAAGGAAGGTTAAAGCATCTCCACAACAAAGAAAGGGTAGGCAGTGTTGGTGGACATCAAAAATGGTAAAATGCTCAAGGCTCAAATAGCTTTCATCATTCGTTTACTTCATCAGATCGGACTAGGGGACAACAACAGCAACAGCAACCTCAGACATAGATTGTTATTGTTGTAGCTAATAGTGATTATGATGATATCGATGATGGTGGTGGTGGTGGTGACGACGACGATGATGATGATGATGACGATGACGACGACGACGATGATGATTATGCTGTTGATGATGATGACAACGACGATGATGATGATGATGACAATGTTTTGGAGGAGTAATTTAATGATGATGACTGTGATGAGCACGAAGCTGATAAAGCTCATCAGCATCATCATCATCATCATCATCAAAATAGTGATGAAGAATACCATTATGATATCAGCTCTTTTATACGAGTTATTTTTTCTTTGCCTCTGTGACTTGTAGTCTTGAGATAAAGTCCCCACCACCACCACCACCACCACTACTCTTTCAATCTCTCTCTCTCTCTCTCTCTCTCTCTCTCTCTCTCTCTCTCTCTCTCTCTCTCTCTCTCTCTCTCTCTCTCTCTCTCTCTCTCTGATAAATTCACTTGTCAACCACTTAATTGATAATTTTGGAATCAGTAACAACGGAAGCCTAGTATTTCAAATTGTTATGTTAAAACTTGTATTGATGAATACTGCTTTTAATTTTCTGTCACATCTTTTCAACCTATTTTTCACGAATGTGAACAGATGAGGAAATGAGAGTCATTTAATCGTAAGGGGCTGCACATTTTGATGGACTTAGTAATATCATTTCCGTATAACCTACATTAATCTCTTGGTAGCACCACACAACTTTGATGAATACAAATGTCAGTTGCTTAGCAGTAATTAATCTTCTGTACGGAAAATGAAAGTTTTAATTGAAGGCATATAATATATATAAAAATTGTGGGCCCTTTATAGAATGATTGATGGCAGAAAACTCATTAAATTTCGTGTCGCGTTCTCCTCTACTGTCAACATCAGTGTTTAAAATTTACCATTTTACCATGTAAATCTTCTCATGAAATTTATATGAAGACACTTTAATATGTGACATGCAATAAAGAGAACTCTTTCATTACTTATTGTAGATTATCTGTAGTTATTGTAGGCTACAGTTCATTGCGTTTCCAAGGTCTGAAATGTTAATGTAGTTGATTGTAACTGATTCAGCCCAGCAATGAAAAGCTAAGCTGAGGGTCTGTCCAACGAAGAATTGCATCAATGAACTTGAAATGCTATCTTGGAATTAGAAATAGAGTACCAAAACAAAAACTGAATTATAAATACTGTATTTAGCTTATAACCGGAGACACCCATTTAATTAAATATATAACGATGACAATGGGATATCATGTAAACGAGAAAATAATTTCAAGACTCACACCTTTAAAATACTGTTGTTGTTGCTCTCTATCCATCTTTGGATATTACAGGAATTTCTTCTTCCCTTTTTACTTTCCTCATTTGCTCTCTCTCTTGTTACCACATCAGAAAAATGCCTTGTTGTATGTCTTCCAGCTCTTTAGATACTGAGTTCAGTTTCTGCTGAGGCCAGTGGCAGAGTGATTCTAAAAATTGCCAGGAGACTAAGGGGCCTAGCTTAAACTACAAGGGGGCTCACCCACAATTACAATACTATCATTTAATTTTCTTTTGTTAAAAGTATTCTTTTCAACCGTCTACAAACACAGCCAGCTCTATATTTAAGAGATGAGGAATTATGTACATTATTAACATTATTTACATTTGACGGACATTTGTCCTCATCTTTGTTTGTTGTTAACCCAACATTTCGGCTGATATATACTCCAGCCTTCATCAGGTGTCTTGGGAAAATTTCGAACCTGAGTTAAGAGCACGGGCTACTAGCCCCAAGATTCTGAATTCAATTCCAGGCAGTGACCTGAATAATAATAATAATAATAATAATAATAATAATAATAATAATAATAATAATAATAATAATAATAATAATAATAATAATAATAATAATAATAATAATCATAATAATAATATCGAAAAATACTTTAGGAATGAGAACCCAGGTTCAACATTTCCCCAAGACACCTGATGAAGGCTGGAGGGTATATCAGCCGATATGTTGTGTTAACAACAAACAAGATGAGGACAAATATCCGTCAAATGTAAATAATGTAAATAATGAACTAATTAATGCATTCTTCCAGGGGTAATAAAAAAATTCTCAAACTTTAGAGGATGGGCCCCTTAGATAATAACATGGGATCCCATATACGTGGATTCTAATGGCGCAAGAGCCCACTTACCATTGGGAAAGCTGGCAACCTGGCCAGTCCGCCACTGGCTGAAGCTGACTTTCCCTTTTAGCCTCTTAGGGTCTATAAGTTAAAGTACCAAGCAAATACTTGGGTCGATGTAATCAACTTACCCCTCCCCTCAAATTGTAGGCCTTGTGCCAAAATTCGCAAACAGTTATATTTGCACATCATGAACAAAGTCTGTGTAGGGCCATCCGAGGACGCCAATCCTTAATGTTAGTGACATTACATATAAACTGAACTGTCGTATAAAGATGATGTCTTCCATTTCTGTTATGTTGCATAATGGTTCACAGAACAGAGGTAAAACTTCATAAAATTTTCTGCCAGTAGCAGAAACATCAAAGAAGAATAACGCCACTATTTAGAAATTATAAATCCTTATGGTGTTTGTAATTTATATGTATTGATTTAAGATGGTAGAATATAACAGACCCATTGACAGGACTTGAACTACTTCTCTATCGTGGCAGAGTGATTGTTTCTTTGTGAAGTGTTTCAAAGCCCGTCAGCAAGGCTTTTACTCTTTACTGTCTCAAGTATAATGTTTATAGATATCGTTACATTGTTATTCTTTGAAGTTAATTCAGGATTAGACAAACCAACAAAATCGACAGATAGTTCATATCTCTTTCTCACGTTTTGAAGATTTTGAAAAGGAGTTCTTAACTAAAAATATGAAGTCTAATTAAACAGTCTTACAGTGATCTTCCAATATTTTTGTTGCTGTAAGACAGCAAGTATGCCGGGTGAAATGCTTAACGATATTTCGTCTGTCTTTACATTCTGAGTTCAAATTCCACTGAGGTTGACTTTGCCTTTCCTCCTTTCGGGGTCAAAATTAAGTACCAGTTGCATACTGGGGTCGATCTAATTGACTGACTCCCTCTCTAAAAATTCGGGCTTTGTGCCTAGAGTAGAAAAGAATATTTTTCTTACTGTAAGCTGGCAGAAACGTTAGCATGCCGGGCGAAATGCTTTACGTTATTTTGTCTGTCTTTACGTTCTGAGTTCAAATTCTGCCAAGGTCGACTTTGCCGTTCATCCTTTTGGGGTCAATAAATTAAGTACCAGTTGTGTACTGAGGTCGATCCAATTGACTGGCCTACTTCCCCCAAATTTTGGGCCTTGTGCCTGGAGTAGAAAAGATTACTTTTGTTACTGTTGTTTTACCTCTAATGTTCCGTAGGTATTTCTCTTGCCTTCTATAACACCTAGATTTCTCTTCATATTCTACAAAGCTTCAGAAAAGCAGCAACATTCCTCTGTTTCTGAAATGAGTAAAAGGTTATCGGGTAAATCAAGAATAAGAATATCAAGTTATTTTGTCACCTACTTTAATTTCTCTGTTTCTTTTTGGTTTCTCTGTCAAATACCTGTCAGGATTGATAATCCAATTCCTTTCAGTTCAATTATTTATAGTCAAAGCAAAAAGTTTAGTGACCTGTCGTGGAGAGTAATAAAAAAAAAAGAAAGAAAACATTGTTGTTTTTAGAAGATTACTATTTTTAAATCTCACAACGAGAGATATTCAGCAACAGTACTTTGTAGTAAAGATTGTTTGCCAACATAACACAGCAGTCCTGTATTAGGACTAATGTTGCTGTAATTTAGCCCCAGGAGACATCGTCTCCAGCTGGCTATATGACATGATCTGTGTTCTTGTTTGAAAGTATAAGGACACAGATCGTGTTGTATAGCCAGATGAAGACGATGTCTCCTGGGGCTAAATTACGGCAACATTAGTCCTAGGGCTGCCATGTTATGTTGGCAATCTTTTCTATTGTTGGTTTTGTTGGCACTCAATTCAGTCTTGATCAAATACACCTATGATCAAAGACATTCCAGATTTGACTAACCAGTTTTTTTCTATTTTTCGGGAATAGCATACTCTTGATTAAATAAGTATTTTTGTTTTGTTTTTTGTTTAAGATAGTTAAAGACTAGCCAGGCTCATGGGCCCGGTTTCCCGGTTTCAATGGCGTATGTGTTCCCCAGCTGGACGGGACGCCAGTCCATCGCAGCGTGACTCATTTTTGCCAGCTGAGTGGACTGGAGCAACGTGAAATGAAGTGTTTTGCTCAAGAACACAACACATCGCCCGGTCCAGGAATCGAAACCACAATCTTATGATCATGGTGCTGACACCCTAACCACTAAACCACGCGCGTCCACAATTTAATAAACCTACACAGGCAAATATTTTATTTTATTAATTTTTATTTCATATAGGTGTGGCTGTGTGGAAGATGGGAGGTTTACTTCCAACCACATGTTTCTAATTCAGTCCAACTGTATGGCACTTTGGGAAGGTGTCTTATACTATAGCCCTGGGCCAACGAAAGCATTGTTAGCGAATTTGGAAGATGGAAACTGAAAGAAGCCTGTTGGAAGAATGAAAGGCAAAGGTGTATACAGAGAGAACTGAACTCAGAGTGCAGTAAGTTGGGAAAATGTGCCAAGTATTTTGTTATAAGCTTTGACAATTCTGCAAAATCATTATCTTGATTTATTGAGATAAAAACTACCTTAATCTCTAATCTCAAAGAAAAAGAAAACCCTTGAAAAAATTATATAATTCTGCTTTTTGCCTCTAACTGCAGTAATAACACAAAGAAAAGTACACAACTAGAAGGACAGCAACCTGCTTCAAGATGACCAGGGAGGATACTGCAAAAAGCACATATAATTGTGAAGATCAATCACTAATAAATAAAGTTGGAACTGAGCATGGCATGGATTGGTTATCACAAAGCTTTATAGTATCACTCACAGGTAGGGGCATCAAGAATTAGCCACAACTAAGGTACTACCATGAATAATCAGATATGTTAAAGATGTCATAGTTATATGGTAAATAGTTCTAAAGATAGTGACAAAAGAGGAAGTTACAGTTGTAACTTGTTTCTCATTAAATGCAGAATATTTTAAAGGGATGACTCTTTTGACCCGCATTCCTTTCTGACTTTAACGCCTTTAATGAACATGTTAAACTGGACTAGGCTCAGGTAAAAATGCTATGAGAAGACAATCAAATCTATTATGTATATGGATGACCTTAAGTTATATATTGCAGATGATGCAGAACTAGAAACACTGCTGCAGACAGTTCATGGATTAACTAGAAGAAAGGATATGAATTTCAGATTAGAAATAATATGCCAAACAAATCTTCAAAGAGGAAAGAAAATAATGCTAGAACCATGCTAGATAAAAAGAAAGAAGAGAATTAAACTGAACACAGACTTACAAAACTTAGGAATTGATGAAGAAGACATAATACAACAATACACAAACAAAAGGCAATTTTTGGAAGACAGGTTATAAATGAAATGCATGAATATTTAATGCAGAACTAGAAGCAAGCAAAAAATGATATTAATAAATATCAATGCTCTTGCTGACTCAGTGATAACTTATAGCTATAGCATTCTGAAATGGATGCAAAATAAACTTGCTGGACTAGACAGAAAAATGAGATAATATAATGATTATGTTTAGAATATGCCATTCAAAAACTGATAGAAAAAATGTTTCCCACAAATACAAGGAGTTAGTGGCCTTAAGCAACTAGAAAGTTTACATAACATATTTAGAGCAAACTAAAACGTTATGTTAAATGATAATGGAAAATTCATACAAATAGCAACACAAAAGAACAGTATTTTTCTTTAATGAAGTAAACAAATACAAACCGGAGGGGAAAATAATAGACAGTTATGAGGTGTAAAGAGAAAGAACAAAGGAAGTTGCAGAAAAGCTGAAAACTAAATAAAAACGGAGCCATAAAATGAACAACTAAATCGATGACAGATAAATCCCTTTTCTGAACAAGGGTGGAAATAGAAAAAGAAAAATCTCAACAGTGTTTGAGAAGTGTTAAGCTCAAGGCTGAGACAGAAACGTTCTTAGATGCAGCAAATGATCAAAACCTCCTTACCAGAAATTATCGAAGACAAGTGAAGAAGTAGAATATAAAGGAGAAATATAAATACTTTATGTAAGGCCACCATTTTGAAATCCCAACAGAAAAGTGGTGGTAGAAACAGACGCAAGAAAAAGACCTTATAGATTAAGAAACGATGATACTTTCATAAATGTAGAGATCCACACTGACAGGAAGATGAAGATAATTGTTCTGATATTACTAGTGACCCCCACCTCCAAAAAGAAAGAATTATGAGTGGCAAAAGACATGTCACCACAACTTGAGGTGCAGTGATGTGAAGGGACCAAAGAATTGTGACTACTTCCAACTGTACTACACGCCCTGTAGACAGTGGTAGTATTTCATTGTTTCAGAAACATGTAATACTCCAAGTACCAGAATGGAAGGATTACCATCTGTTTGTGATTCCAAGAAACTGGCATCTAGCATGAAGTGAGAAAAACATACGTAGCATTGTCCATGCATTCTTGCCCAGAATCATTTAGGTTCAGTGGCAACACATGCTTAGGAAAACTGGAAATGAGAGTGGATGCAGGACTTTTCAGAATCTTAGCAGAGTTGGATAAGAAGCTATCTGCAAGAACCCCTTCTGGTCTGATTTCTGAAGCCATCTGTGATCAAAGATAGTGGCCCTATTTGACTCTTAGAATGCAGTCAATCAATGGCAGTCTGGTGCAGGGTTTACATTTTGGCTTGCACTTCTTTTAGACTGATGTTTTGAATACAGCTAGACATCCATCATTCCTAATGGTTTAACAGCTCACTCAGTCACCCGTTTCAGTATTTCTATATTCCCATTGTAATAATCCTAAACAGTATTTGACCATCTGCTGTGTTAATCTGGCCTCTCTCTTAGCAGGTTTTGTGTTTCTGTTCCTGGATTTCTAGCAACTCCCCTCACCGAATAGGAAATTCTAAAGCTGGAAATCACAAATATGAAAATATTCTACAGGTGAAAATAACTACAGAATTAAAATCAATAGATCTTCCAGTGGTTTAATGAAAGTATCTCTCAAGTTGAGAACTCAATGACGAAGTAGCAACAAAAGAGAAACTCAAATTAAGGGGCTGAGGACTTGGAAGCAAATATGAATATATCATTATCACCCACTAAAACAATATAATATATGCTGCAACCATTGTGTTTATGAAAAACAGAGAGCAACACTTTCTGTTTTCTGATATAGTAATATTAAAAGCCAGGCAATCATCAGAGAAAAGAAACAAAAGGGAAAATGAAATAAAGAAAAACTAGAAAATGAAGGTGAATATAGAAGACGGCAAATATTCTCTTGGTCCTTAATGAAATTAATAACAAAATGATATAACCAAGAAAACAAAAGAACCAAAAGTAAATACTACAGAAATGTTAATGTAAACAAACAAGAGGTACTTAAAAATGAAAACATGCCTGAAACAACAGCTCCTAGATTAATTGCAACGAATTGTGGATTCTGAGAATAAAACAAGTAGTTCTATTCCAAACAAAATGATTATGTCATTAACAAGACAAAGAATTATAATACAAATCAATGCATCATTAAAGAAAATAATGAATTTTGGGAAGGGTTATGGACAGCAAAGGGTTCAGCATGTAGATGTTTCAAATCTGAAATTGCAGTAACTGAACTGTCATGGGGTACCATAGAAACTGATTTGGTACCTTAAACGTTACAAAAATAAATAAAAACAAAGAACATATAAGGCACCAACAAATGATAAACCTTTAACTTTTGGTTAAAATGACCGATAAGATAAGTACCCAGCTTCAGAGAAAAAAAGTACTGGGATTGATTCATTCAACCAAAATTCTTCAAGGCAGTGTTGCTCCAGCATGGCAGCAGTTTCGTAACTGCAACAAATAAAAGATAAAAGATAAAGCAAAAGTTGGGCAAAAGCCATTTAATAATCTACCAAAAGAGCTGCATACATCTGGCTGTGTTATCTAAATCCCTTGGATTAAAGGAGCTTCAAGCCCTAAAAACTACAAACCACAAACCTAATTGCAATATACGATGCCTTAATTGAAAATCGTATAATAAAGTATAATCATTTTGACCAAGAAGAAACAAAATTCTAATTTCTCTAAGATGCTGGAACGGTTGATATTCTTTTCTACTCTAGGCACAAGGCCCGAAATTTTTGGAGAGGAGGCCAATCGATTAGATCGACCCCAGTGCGCAACTGGGACTTAATTTATCGACCCCGAAAGGATGAAAGGTAAAGTCGACCTCGGCGGAATTTAAACTCAGAACATAAAGAC
>NC_068981.1:189994337-189996554 GCF_001194135.2 Octopus bimaculoides
GATGAAAGGCAAAGTCGACCTCGGCGGAATTTGAACTCAGAACGTAAAGACAGACGAAATACCGCTAAGCATTTCACCCAGCGTGCTAAAGTTACTTATTTCTTTATTGCCAACAAGGGGCTAAACATAGAGGGGACAAACAAGGACATACAAAGGGATTAAGTCAATTACATCGACCCTAGTGCGTAACTAGTACTTAATTTATCGACCCCGAAAGGATGAAAGGTAAAGTCGACCTCGGCGGAATTTAAACTCAGAACATAAAGACAGACGAAATACCGCTAAGTATTTCGCCCGGCGTACTAACGTTTCTATCAGCTCACCGCCTTAGACTTGTGTATTATTAGATAGAAAAAGATGAGAAAGATCAATCACGTAGTTACAAGTATGTACTTAGAAATTAATTGAATAAACAGAGGACAATTCACACAAATGAAGGATAAGATTGATAAGGACTATCCATCATTATCAACGTAATCATCATCAAATGTCCAGTGTTCCAATCTTGCTGGAGTCCGACAGAATTTAGTGAGGTAGATTTTCTACAGCCGGATGCCCTTCCTACTACCAGCCCTCAAGCAAGGTATTAAGTATCCCCATGGCAAGACACGTTATGTATGGAAGAGTGGAAGCGAACAACATCGATTGTTTGACAGTGATGTTTGATTACAACCATTATTTGATATCAAGGAAAGGTCGGTCCACACAAACACACACTTGGACATATACAACACTAATAAAAACATATACATGTACGCGCGTGAGCATGTGTGAGTGTGTAAATACAAGGAGCGAAAGCATGTGGTTTGGATGTTAGAGCATTCAGCTTACAATTTCAAGGTCATGAGTTCAATTCCTGGCAGCATGTTGTCTCGTTGAGCAAGACACTTTATTTCACATAGGTCCAGTACACTCAGCTGGTAAAAATGAGTTGTACCTGTAATTCAAAGGGACCAGCCTTGCCACATTCTGACCCATGCTGAATCTCTATGCGTGTCTGTGGAGTGCTCAGTCACTCGAACAATAATTTCATGAGCAGGCCGTTCCATTGATCAGATCAACTGGAACTCTCGTCGTCATATCAGAGAGAGAGCCAGATAGATACAAGAAGCTTCTTTCAGTTTCCATCTACCAAATTCTGTCATAAAGTTTGCTCAGCCCGTAGCTCTAGTTGAAGACACCTACCCATGGGGCCACTCGGTGAGACTAAACGCAAACTTCTCAATTACACAGCCACATCGGTGCCAATTATAAAAGTACTATTTGTTTAATGCTAATCAATTCTCTCATTATACTGTCCTCAAAATGAGTTAGTTTTCATATTCTCAACTGGACACTACGTAAACAAGAATGATTACATAGGAAAACAAGCACAATAACTGTATATTGAATGCGCCACCCAAACATTTGACACAGAACAATTACCATGAATAGAAAACCTATCGACTAGAAGACTTATTAAAAATATCTGCTGTAAGACTACAAAACTGTTTATTACAAAAAAAAGAGCTTTCACAAATAGCTAGACAAAAGCATGAACAAAAACTGTTTTCTGTTTCTCACTCATCATCATCATCATCATCATCATCATCATCATCATCATCATCATCATCATCATCATCATTATTTAACGTCTATCTTCCATGCTGGCATGAGCTGGATGGTTTGACAGGAGCTGGCAAGCTAGAGTGTTATACCAGGCTTAAGCTGTATGTTCTGTCATGATTTCCGCAGTTGGATGCTCTTTACAGAGTGTACTTTAGAGACTATACCGGGTGTTTCTTATGTGACACCAGCCCTGGTGCTTTTTACATGACACTGACACCAACAGGGTGGCAGACAAGAGAAAAGAAATAACTGCATCAAAATTTGTTACAAAAACTAAAAGCTAAGCTAAATTTAGGGCTTCAAAATGTCATGCTTAAAATAGTGGCAAGAAAAACCCTTACATGGCCAATGCCTTATAAGGCTGAACAGAGCTGACATACATTATTTACGTTATTTACATTTGACGGATATTTGTCCTCATCTTGTTTGTTGTTAACACAACGTTTCGGCTGATACCCGCCAGCCTTCATCAGGTGTCTTGGAGAAATTTCGAACCTGGGTTCTCATTCCTAACGTATTTTTCGATGTTGTTGTTATTGTTATTGTTATTGTTATTATTATTATTATTATTATTATTATTATTATTATTATTATTATTATTATTATTAT
>NC_068981.1:189996803-189998568 GCF_001194135.2 Octopus bimaculoides
ATAATAATAATAATAATAATAATAATAATAATAATAATAATAATAATAATAATAATAATAATAACAACATCGAAAAATACCTGAGGAATGAGGACCCAGGTTCGAAATTTCCCCAAGACACCTGATGAAGGCTGGAGGGTATATCAGCCAAAACGTTGTGTTAACAACAAACAAGATGCGGACAAATATCCGTCAAATGTAAATAATGTAAATAACGTACATAATTCCTCTTCTTTTAAATATAGAACTATAAGAGCTGATATAGATAAGAAAAACTGTCAGCATGGACTAAGAGTCATCGAACTATTCAGCAACAGTACTTTGGAGTAATTTGGTTAAATTACAGCAGCATTCGTCCTAAACCAGGACTGCCATGTTAAGTTTGGCAAGCAATCTTTACTCTACACTGCCTTTGTTTTAATTAATTTTACAAATAAGAACAAATTTAGTAAAATAATTTTGACATTAATCTAATATTTAGAATATAAATTAACATGCAATTTTGACAGAAGGTTTTTATTTTTAAAAGAGAAAATTTGTATCAAAGAATAAAGAACAGTCTCAGACAGGTTGGTAGCAAAAGGATTCAGCAAAAAAAATATGTAAAGATTCTTTTCTAATCTAGGCACAAGGCCTGAAATTTTTGGGGAAGGGGCGAGTCGATTAGATCGACCCCAGTACGCAACTGGTACTTAATTTATCGACCCCGAAATGATAAAAGGCAGAGTCGACCTCGGCGGAATTTGAACTCAGAACGTAAAGACAGACAAAATACCGCTAAGCATTTCGCCCGGTGTGCTAACATTTCTGCCAGCTCGCCGCCTTAGAATATATAAAGAGGGAGAAGAACTTGCTTCTAGAAATCGACCATTCTTTATCACGAGAAAAATAATCTACAGACATGACATTATTAAGGATTTCATGCATTATAAATGAGCATTATGAAATGATAGATGATGTCTCAGAGAATAAGTATATGTTAATCCACATAGTTGCTAGATCAAGGCATCTTCACAAGATATTGTAATCAAGTACTCCCAGAAAATAGCATGCTTCTTCACCAATGTTATCTCTTTTATATCTTCAAATAATCCCAATATATATATTACAGAGAAATAATCCAAATATAAATATTTGAAAATAGAAGTAACCAAAATTTGAGGTGCAGCACGGAATTTTGTCAGTGAACAAGTCACGGTTTCAAAGCGACGAAAATATTTTAGCAAATTAAATTTAAATGTTGAAGTGAATCTAACCGTTTTCTATGTTTTTAAATGGCTTGTAAACACCTTCCACGCTGAAATTGTTTTTGTTTCAGCACACGATCTCAGATCAGGCCACTTGCTATGCAAGTACATCTCCGAAACAAAATTTGAATGAATTTCTTACCAACCACTTGGGCAAGTGTCTTCTACTATAGCGTCGGGCCGAACAAAGCCTTGTGAGTGGATTTGGTAGACGGAAACTGGAAGAAGCCCGTCGTATATGTATATATATTTATGTGTGTGTGTTTGTGTGTCTGTTTGTCTCCCCGGCACCGCTTGACAACCGATGCTGGTGCGTTTACGTCCCCGTAACTTAGTGATTCGGCAAAAGATACCGATAGAATAAGTACTAGGCTTACAAAGAATAAGCTCTGGGGTCGATTTGCTTGACTATAAAGGTGGTACTCAAGTAAAAGAGTAAAGAGTATCTCTATATTGACAAGGGCTTTTGAAATCATTTAAAAAATGCAGACAGTTACATAATCTAAATTTCAGGATAT
>NC_068981.1:189998929-190014415 GCF_001194135.2 Octopus bimaculoides
TATATATATATATATATATATATATAGAGAGAGAGAGAGAGAGAGAGAGAGAGAGAGAGAGAGAGAGAGAGACAGACAGAGACAGAGACAGATAATGAATACTTAAATTATTTTCGATACATTTTGGGGTTACTTTCAATGTAATAATAAAAAAACACAGTTAAACCACTCAGAGTTGATATTCATTGTGCAGTGTAAAAATGCTCAAACAATATTCTAAACAAAAACATGACAGATTTGAAGGGAAAATTAGGGATATTAAAAAAATGCACTAACAATGCAAGCATATCTCAGTGTAACTAATGAGGAATTCAGCAAAACGGTAAAGACTGCAAGTAACTGGGAAAACATCCTTGAATTGAATATGTTCCTTATTTTGGGTTGAATTACTGAACCAATATTCATGAACCTATGGCAACAGCGTTGAAAGAATTAGTAAACAGACCAGGATCAATATATAAAAGAAAGAAAGAAAACAGTATTGATTCGCCAAAACAAACAAACCAGACATTTGCAAACCTTCAGATTTTTATCTTTTTTGACAACAGCATAGAAAGCTCTTGCATACATATTATGTAACATGTTGGCTTCTCATCTGGAAAACATTGCAATCTTCCTAGAGAAACAAAATGAGTGTCTGAAAGGGTTGTTTGCTTATAATGAGCAGCTAATGTCGAACTGGGCAATTATAGTAGACAGGAAGAAGAGAAGACAGAAATTAGCTTGGTATGGATTGATTACTAAAAAGCATTTGACAGTGTACCATGCCTTCAAATAACGTTGGAGAAATGCCATATAAATAATCTAACTCCAATACTTGCACAGAAAATGGTAAACAACTACTTTGATGCAGAGCAAACAAATGATGAGATGATAATTTAAAACTGTTTCCTTTATACCTTTGTTTGTCTCTGAATCCATTAAAAAATCTGCCGACAGAAACCACCATTAAGTATAAATGATATGGCCAAATTATAAATCATCTCTGTATGGATGATTTTAAGTTATCTACAAAGGACAGCACACAGTTAGAGAACCCATTGACGATTGTACATGAATTCATCAATGATGTAAAAAGTATGCAGTTAAAAATATGTGCTGAAAACTCGTTAAGAAGTAAGTTAATTAAATCTGAGAACATTGAATTTGATCCGCACAATGAAATATGGACAAAATCATTCACAGGAATACTTAGAAATAGTTGAAGCTGAAATGATATAAGTCAAGTAAATGAAGACGCCCAAATACTTCAGAAGAGTGAGACTAATATTGGTTCTAAATTTTGACTCAGGGCCAGCAATTTCGAGGGAGGAGTAAGTCAGTTTCATTGATCCTGGTATTCAACTGGTACTGAGATCGTTGACCTCAAAGAGACGAATGTCTAAGACAACCTCAGCAGTATTTGAACTCAGAACATAAAGACAGACAAAATGCCATCAAGCATTTTCCCCCGGCATTCTAACGATTCTGCCAACTAACCACCTCATGACTGAGACTAACATTAAAACCGAAATTTAATGCCAGTAATAAAGTACTCAATACAATTAAACTATAACTTCAATATAATAAATTGAAAGTTAATTAAATTGAAGAACTAAGTTAGAAAAATAAGAAGACTACTGATGGAATTCTGAAGCCATCGTTTTAAAGCTGATTTAAGATAGGATATTCCTCTCTTGCGCACGCAAGAGTCTGATACAAATAGAGAATCAAATGAGAAAATGGTCTGTTTCATATATCTACTTTTCTTTAGTCATAAACTTAAAGAAAATTTCTGTTTCCTTTTCCTGTTATCTTTTCCAATTAACTAAAATATTCCTCACTCCCTTTCTCTTTCTATATTAGCCTTATCATCATAAGAACATTAACAAATCCTCTTCTGATTCTTCGATCAATTCGACTGGTTTTCCATGTTACTCTTGTTCATTTGATGAAGCACATTTCCGTAAACGCAGCTAAATTTAACTAATTCATCTCAGAACAATATTACTAGCTAAGTACTGATAAGAGAATAACATTCAATATTGTCTTATAAGATGTGTACGTGTATGTGTGTGTGTGTTTGTGTGTGTGTGTGTGCGAGGGCGTGTGCATGTGAGTGATGAGTGAGTGAATGAATGTGTGCACGTGCGCACGCACTCATACACACACGCACACTCACATATACACGCATATCCTTCCTCCTACTAGCATGGAATGAAAACTTCTTATGATAACATATTATTGTAGTCATGATTAACACAACTGAAGCCAGTTGACTATGTAAATATTTCCTTTCATACGTAATTTTTATGGTTATTTTTTGGAGCAACGGTTCTGATTTTAGCAAGTGGTATTATATACCCTACTTAATCTTAAATTACTTTATAATGTGCCTGTAAAGGCGTGAACTTGTTAGCCACCTTATTATTACTATAAATAACGGTAATAACACTTCTTTATTTATATATATACATATGTACATGACTCAATGCATAATTGAGTCATACATGACTCAACGCATAAGTGTAGATTATTCTTATTACTCCTGTCAGCATTCTTAAACTGCTGTCATATTAACGACTTACCAACATTTACACTTTCCCAACATTTACACATTCTTTTTCAGACTGTAGGTGTGATGATGATAATATTCGATCCTTCTTTACCTTATGTTTTTTCCCTGGATAAATATATTCAGATGTCAACACAAGAACTGTTCTTCCATTCTATGGTTTCTTATATTTTCTTTTAAGAAAAATCTGCTTAAATGTCTTTTTCGTCTGGGCGATGCAAGCGAAAAAAAGTAAAACGATGGCGGCGACGACAGCATCAAAGATGAGGAGGATGATATGATATTGTATACCCAGATCATTAGAAAACTGTTCTACGTTTAATTTCCTTTAATTTCATGAAATATGAGCAATGGAAAAAATATATGCCAGTTACCTATAGATACAATAGTATTAGAAGTAAAAATCTTTTAAATATATCCAGATGCATTGCTTCACTTATTTTAATTACTGTCTTATATAAACATTTTGAAATCTACTGCTTGTGAGTGAAATTATATAAAAAACGTAGAAACAAGTGACTTGCAGAAAGTGGTTAATGATCATAAAATGTCTCTAGATATTTGTGTTCATGATGAAAGCAATCTAACTCTCTCGTCTAGTGAATCAATACACGTGAACACGTCAAATTGCAGTGTATAAATGATGGGATAGAATAAATGTGTGAAAAGGGAAGAAACAGATATTGACATCAAATGTATTTGGTTCTTCATTTGAAATCCGAAGTAGAGGCGCAGGCTACGTGGCTCTGTGGTAAGAAGTTTGCTTCTCAACCACATAGTTACTGGGAGGTCCATGATATTTTGTTCGTAATGCGACTGTTTTGGTACTTACACACATGCATGCATTCAACTATGTTCTTCCAAATTGTCTGCTCAAACACGGAAAACAGCAGCTTATTTGCCAATACAGCACTTAAGCCATTTCTTGGAAAGAAGAACCTTCAGCATATGTGCTGATATTCATCCTTTAACCTACGCATTATTTTCCAACATGGATAAATACTTCCCAAGAGGCATCAAACATCTAGATTAAATTTCAGTTTACTGTGGATATACCTTATATCAACGGAGCGGAAAATATTTGCAACAAAAGTACAATCTCATTTTCCTATCAATACTTTGCATTCCCGATACACTCAGGCTTATTTTTTCCTGCACAAAAAATTCTTTTTTTAAAGTTTCAAAACGAAAAGAAAAAATAAGTGCAAAACTTTACCTATCTTACGAACTTATCATTGTTACATAGACATTCTTTCAGCATTTATTCTGCATTCAATGTCTGTTTTTTTTTTTACTCGTTCTTTTCGGAGTTGTGTTGGGCCTATTATTTTTTTATGTAAATGATCTGTTTTATTATTTCGTTTTTTTTTTCCTTTTTTTTTTACTTTCACTGGAAGGAGTCAGCTTGTAGCGAAGATTCGAAACCTAACTGCTAGATACTCACTCAGACACTCCGAGTGAGCTATCACAGTTTTACGTGGTTGGTCTATAAATTGACCAATCATCACGAGGCTGTAGCATGATATGGTTTCTTTGAATGTCCTAAAATTTGACATCCTGTCCCTTATGAAAACCGTTTTGACGCGTTCAGTGTTTGTGATTTTGCTTCAGTTATTCTACACGCAGTTTTTCTCCAACAGTGAAAGGTCCAGCAGCGATACATATTTTGCAACACAAGAAACAAGCAAACCCTTCACGGTACGCCTTTTCTGCAATCAGATAGTTATGGTAGCCGAATGGTATGAACGATAAAGAATTGATGAGTGTAAAGAATGAGATGTCGAGGAAGCTTTACAGGGCAAAGAGAACGGAGATGAGACAGCTTTGCACGTACCAGCATTTATTAAGGTGGTTTGAGGATATCAATTCTGTTGTGGTGGGCGGGTTTTCTCAAGCACAGCAAAGCACCAGTTTTCTTTTGTTTTCTCTTCCATAAGGCTCAGCATCTTAAGATCGAAATGCCTCATGTATAGGACATTTGCTGAGATAATACACTGTATTTTATCAAGCTATTCCACACAAGCTCTGAGAAATTTTTTTTTTATATACCCGGGCCTGTTCCCCATTTTTCAGGAAGGGTTAGCCACAACAAGACATACACCAGCATTCCATTCATTTCCCAACTCAAAGAGGCGAACCCCGTTCTATGCTCGTGTCAAGGCATAGATCGCAACCCTCGATATCAGCAACCCCCAATATCAACCTTTTATTTCTCAGCATACCTTTCATAACTCTAAGTATCTTACTCACCACCTCACTCTGTGTCCCATTTCCTCTGCCAACCTTGCCCCATCTGCCATCACATGTGATCCCATATACTTAAACTCACTCACCTCCTCTAACATCTTATCATTTATACTCACATCCATCCTACCTGGCATTCCATCTTTCGAATATCTCATCACTTTACTCTTAGCTACATTCGCTTTCGGTTTCCGCCTCTCACACACTCTTCCAAACTCTACCACCAGTCTCCTCAGTTGCTCTTCCGAATTCGCTACTTGTGTTGTATCATCAACAAACAACATCTGACTCACCTGTCATTTCTCTTCATTTTCTCTCACCATTTACCAAAGTTTCTAGCATTTACTTCTCTCACCATAATATCCACGTATATAAATCAAACAGCCACGGAGATATCACACAACGTTGTCTTAACTCTACCTTCACATCAAACCACTCATTTACTTCACCACCCACCCTAACGCACGCTCGATAAATTTATAGCGACAAAATAAACTCATTAATATAAGCCGCATCCACTGAGTTAAAAAAGAAAATGGGACACCTCCTCAAAATTGATGTTATATGAATATCAGCACAAACTAAATAATGTGAAAAACAGACATACAGGAAGACTAAACAATAATAATAGTAGATCGCTTCAAACCTTAACGAAATCAATAACGGAAAGACACAACTGAAAAAAATATATATATGAAGGAAAGATAAATAGTATAGAAATATATTGTAACAAAATAAAGTAGCCAAATCAATGATCGTCTGCAATAAGAAATCCTCGCAAACTCGTAAAGAAACCGTCGTTATCAAAAACAGTGTTTCTTTGAAGAAAATGACCAGTTAGACTCCAATTTAAATCAATTTTACCAGGGACTGGTTAAAAATAATATAGAAATCAATGCCACACCAATAGCATGAGACGTAGATGAATTCCGGGAGTGATAATAGATAAAGAAAAAGAAAAAGCACAACGGGTGGGACAAGACAACAAACGTAGAACCTGAGAAATCAGTGGAGTTTTCTAGACGTTACGAACAATAAACAACTGGAAGGCACCAAGAAATGATAAATTTCAAAAACATTTGTGTGAAATAGTAAAAGACACGTACAATGGGTAATACAATATTTAATAAAACGCTTACAGAAGAGAAAACAACCCGTGACTGATTCACTAAGTGGGAAGTTGTCTTAATCTTAAGACTAAAGAAATGGCAAACCCTAAAAGCGACAGCACACAGAGCTTTATCGATAACAGTTGTTTCTAATTTAGGGACAAAGCCAGCAATTTTGAGGGGAAAGAGGTTAGTCAATTATAGTGACCTCAGTATTTGACTGGTACTTCATTTTATCGACCTCTGGGTGATGAAAAATAAGGCTGACTTCGACAGGATTTGAAATCAGAGTGTAAAAACCTAGAACAAACACCGGAAACTATTTTTTCTTTATTCTTTAATCATATTGTCAGCTTATCAACTTGTAATTTCTAATTTAGACAGAAATCCAGCAATGTGATGAGAGGGGGAGGTAGTCGGTTAAATCGATCTGGATGAGAATGTTATTTTATTGACCCATCAGGGATGAAAAGCAAAGTTGATTTCTTGGCGGCATCTAAACTCATAATTAAAGAACCGAAAGAAATAGTGCAACGTATTTCGTCCGGCGCTCCAATGTGTTTGTCAATCAAGTATAATTTAAGCACAAGACCCGCACTGTTAAGAAGAGTGGATTATGATTAAGTCGGTTACTTTATTTTATTGATAAAATAAAGTACTTGACTGATACTTTATTTTATTAATTTCGGAAGGATAAAAGACAGAGCTGAATTAATAACATAAAGAATTGGAAGAAATGCCGCCTGACATTTTGTCCGAGCTTTACTTAGAACAAAATGGAACGTCTCCATTAACATCAGTAAAATAAGTACGAACAAATTGTAAGAATATGACAGACATGTTGAAGAATATATTGTATAAGTAATACATTGATTTATTAGTGAAATTTTATTGTCTGTTACCAAATATAAGTAATGCATTGCAAATGTTCATAATGGTCATCGATCGGCCATTATATGTAAACAAACTAACGGAGCACAAATCGAATCAACACCAAACTGATACAGTAACCTCAGCCTCGCCAACCACACATTCAAGTTACGTATTTGTCAAAAGCGAATAACCCGTTACCGACAAAAATTATGACAATCTAAATAAATATTCGGACTTATCTCACAAATATAACAGAAACAGAAGAAAAGGATGCAAGAAGGATACGATTGTAAAATACACAAATATTTTACGACTACATTTTATCCGAAAACCGCAACTATAACAATAATTTCATAAGAAAATATACCCTGATCTACAAGTACAATGCTTTTGAATTCCAAAAGCACAACTAATTTAAGAATATATATATATATATATATATATATATATATATATATATATATATATATATCATCCACGTCAAAAACGCAGCAGACATGGAAGTCGAGCGTTTGAAATAAAAAATTCGTAATTGAAACACAAACAATGGACAAATATGAAACAATAAAGGAGCAAAAGAATGTAATAATTTTAAAACAAACAAAAAAACAACATTGAGGTCATAATCCGTGAAGATGGACATAAACAGGCAAAATAGAAAGGAAATAACACGCAAAAAAGCCAAACCCGAGTCTACTACTGAATATTTACAACCAAAAACGGAAACAAAATATCACGAAGGAGGTTATAGATCAAAGGAAATATGAGACAGAACGTATATAATTCCAGCAATGTATTTGACAGTAATCTAAACATGGAAATACATTAAGTATTAAAATCAATAGATCTTCCTATAGATAATGCCGGTAATTCCTAGGTATAAATATTAACAAAGAAAATAGCAACAACAAACGTAAATACGGCCATTGCATGCACAATAAAAACAAGTATGATCATAAATATCACCAAAATAAACTAAATAATATTGGCATTATTCACTGTAGTTACGAAAGAAAGTGTTTATTTCCCCGAAACAGCTGTTATATGAATACCAAAACAAAGTAAACGTTATGAAAAGCAGCGTTACAGAGGAAAGTGAGCAATTGTAACAATAGAACATTCACACCTCGATGAAATCAATTATGAAAAGACACAACCGAAAGACAATCATAAAAAAAGACAAATTTAAGAAACGGCTGTTACTCTCTGCACTAAGAAACTTGTCTTTTTCTCTTGAATCTTAAACTAGCGACATCTATGAAACAAAAAAATTACAAAACTTTCCTCCGGATTCTAATTAATTTCATCTTTAATTTTAATGAAATGTCTCACTCTTCGTAAGATGTCTAATTTATAAGTTACAGGTTAAGTAATGCTGAAGATTCATGAAAAAGATGAAATAGACAGACGTATGCATGATTATCACCAACTAAAAGTTGCAAGAAATTGCTAAAAGATAAAAAAAAATTAATATGTGAACTTTATGTATCTTCTTCCTCATATTCTTTAATTTCGAATAGAAATTTCTAACCGTGCCTCACAAGAGACCCGACCCTACCCCACAAATACTATAGAAATAGAGAATCCCCAACAGAAAAAAAGTAATCAGATCAACGGATGTCTGAAATAAGTGATTGTGGCTAAAACGCAAACAAATTGCCGTTATGAACACAACGATTTTGGGGACAAGGTGACGAGTCAGACTCCAATCTAAGTCTATTTTATGTAAAACCTCTAGCGTAGGTAGAGTGGGTGGGGCGGTCGGGGTGGTCCACTCCGGGCGGCACACACTCTAGCTTCGCTAGTGTGGAGAGAAATTCAAGTGGGACTGATATGGAGGTTGTAAGGTGGAGACAAAACAAATTAGGTGCATTGTACCCTTGAGCAACACACTTTATCTCACATTGCCCCAGTCCACTCAGCTGGCTAAAATGAGTTGTACCTGTATTTCAAAGGGCCAGCCTTGTCACATTCTGTATCGCGCTGAATCTCCCTGAGAACGTTGTTAAGGGTACACGTGTCTGTACGTTAATTTCCCGAGCAGGATTTTCCGTTGATCCGATCAACAGGAACCCTCGTTGTCGTAACCGAAGGCGTACTAGTTTGTTTTTAAATACATACACGTGCACCTCTGTATCAACTGTGACTAAGCCATATTACCGATGCTCCAACTACGGCCAGATCGTTTGTCTTTGTGATCAGCTTATATAGATATATGTCAGCCAAACAACCCTGTATTTTCAAGACGGCAGAGTAGAATTTTAGGCAGGTTATATTAGTACAGGCATGCTGATCAACCGTGGTGAAGCTTCACTGTTAGTTCGTATTAACATATCTGTATATTAGTATAAATTTGTAGTAAGCAACAACATATGTTCTGCTAAATTTTAATAAGGTGACAGGCGACTGAGTAATGTGAGAGGTAGGATAATAAATTCGTTGCTTAAATCATAAATTCGTGGTTAGACAGATAAAAGATCGAGCACAACATTATGAAACTGTACTTGGTTTTGGAAGACTATGACAACATTCACAACTTTATTATCATGTGTTTTATACTGTATGTCAGCAACCAGTACACTACAGCCTCAAAGTTTTGTGGATCCTGTGAAAATGAACTATATGTTATCTCCACTGAAACAACGGACACTTAAATGACAAGATCAGAGTTAATTTCACCGTGCACTCAGGAAAACAAATTCATGTTTCCAGGCCTAAACAGAACTACTGAGTATGACGAGAAAATTGAATTGCAAACATCCGAAAATGTAAAGTGTCTACAAAGTTAAAAAGTCATCCATTCGTAAAGTGAACTGAAGGAAGTGTGCCAGTTTATATATATATATATATATATATATATATATGCACGCGCCTGTGTACTTAAAACATAGTGTGATACCGAAGAAATTGTATCTGGCTATTAAAGATGTGCAAAACTTTTTCTTTGGCTTCTTATTTGGATATATTCATACATACATACAAACAAAAATATTCTATTGCTGATCTTGAAATTCCAATGAAAGAGCCTTGAATCTAGGTTAGTAACCGACTCTTTCTCTATTGGCAAGAAAACCTGAAATAAAACTGAACAATTATACATACATACACACATGCATACAAACATAGATAGATAGATAGATAGATAGATAGATAGATATAGATATAAATATAGATATTGATATATCCGTTACTAAATTCTGTGATTTTGCCAAAATAGCTCTATTGAATATTACTAGTCAAATAACATTACTTAAATTTCTCGTTCTTCTCACTTCCTTATGTTTTTTTTCTTTCTTCCTTCTTTTAATCCTAATTTCTCTCTACATTTATATTCTCCACTCCTGTACTTTCTACACATTCTGATTGAATCTTACATGTGTTAACGTGTACCTCCTTGCAACAATATAAACTTTTATTTAACCAGGACATCCTTGGCCTGAAGAGTAGCCTGCGGTATACACCTCGCTTGGATATTTACCACTTTTGAAGTTCCGCTCGCTATGAAGCATATATAGCCTGGATCGTATCTACTCCATTCCTTAACTCTTGTACACACACACACACATATATGGACATATATGGACATATATATTCATACATATTAACTATATATTCATATATATTTGTATATGCATCATTGTCCGACTCTGTGAGTATATACATATACATGTATGCGTGCGGGTGTGTTGAAATGCACTGACAAGAAATTAAATCTACTAATTAAGACATGTATGGGGACCAATTTTTGCATTTGCAATTTACTGATTATGTGATTTTCTTATTGATTTTCGACAGTTTGATCTTACATTAGATGCAAAGACGGCCATGTGTTTTTATGCGTATCTATTCAAGGATCAAAATACATCTTGATATGCAAAGAACAGTGCAAGAACAATATATTGTTGGGAAAGCATGTGGTGACTATTAAAAAAATCTTTCAATATCTTATCCTACCGTGCACTCGATATCATTTCCATATAATTACTTTAACCTCTAAGTAACAGCAGGAAAATATTACCCATGTATTCGCAAACACCAAAGTATTATATATATATATATATATATATATATATATATATATATATTAGTTAAATGCTCATCAGTCTTTATTTTGGGAACCTTGCACTAAGATACACCAATGACATATAATGAAACATTAAGAAGATATTTAGTGCTTACAAATATAACAGCGTTTTCATATGAATAGTTTACGGTTCTTGATATTTCCCCATTGGTATATAAATAATGTTCTTTATTTTCTTTCAAAGAAAATATTAGATTTTTATAGATAATAGTTTTTATAATTGCAATATTTTCTCGGAGAATGAATATAAATGATCATCTTATGAACGTAAACAAAAATAAACTGAATTTAGTTTAAAGCTACATTTTAATAGTAATTACATTTACAATGTAAATTCAAAAACTTCTAGTCGTCTTAAAATTTCTGATTTTTAACTCATCGATATAATCTCTGCATGGTATCATTCTTAGGATTCGGGAATGTGCAAAGACCAAGCTTTAAGTCAGTTGGAACTAAATTCAATATGGTTAGTTCGATCTTTGTCTTGTTTAGTAAATTTGATTAAGGGGATTTTTACGCTGCCTTAATTAATTCAAGAATTACAAAAATTTCGATCAACAATGTCACTAAGTTTTATAATAGCCAATTATCTTGCAATTGAGAATTGTAATATTCACAAAATTATCTCATAGAATAAACACTTCTTTTCCTGTTCGATGAAGGAGCATCTACATAAGAAACTGGCGTGCTAGAAATACCAATCAAATTTCCTTCAAATCCAACATGCATTATCTTAAAAAATGAAAAGCGATTTCATAATGTAGTTATATGTATTGGGTTGGTGCATAATTGTTGCGGCTTTTTTTCAACAAATTTTATTCTACAAAAACAATAACAATATTTAACAAAAACATCTTTAAATGACGGTCTGACCGTCTGCCAAGCAAATGGGAAGCAGTAAGTGAAGTAGATGGTGAATATGCTCCAGAATAATCATTTAAAGATGTTCTTGTGCAATATATTGGGTTGGTGCAATAATTATGCACCAACCCGATATATAATTATGATATATTCTATTAAGAATGTGGTACAGTATAAAGCCTACCCACATTCAGGTTTCACCCTGTGCTATCCACTAGTAGTAGTATTATACGTACTTCCAGATTTGTGTTGGGGCTTCTGTCGTGTGTGAATAGATAATTGAAAAAATTTGGGGTCAGCTAGAAGGAGTACGGTTGGACATTTATTTTCAATCTCTACAATTGTTTCTGCGCAACGCAGTTTTCCAGACGCGTAGGTACTTGATTATGAAACCGTTTCCTTGCATTATGAGATCTAGTTGTGTTTCCTCAGGCGATATGTAAATATTGTCTCCGTAAGTTCACATTCTCAGCTTCAAAATCATCTTCTCTATCTATCATGGCCTGAATTTAGTTGTAGTTACTGAGTTTATCAGGATGTGTTGTTGCTGAAGGACTCTGGTTTGAATGTGTAGACGTCGTGATTCTGCTGTTGTTAAAGTGGTTGCCATTTGAAAGGCATTGGCATGCGATTTATATATATATATATATAATGTAGTTATATATATTGTATCCAAAAGTGAAACTGCAGGCATGGTTAGAATAGCTTTCTTCTATTCAATTAACGTTGACTTGGTGTTAACAACCATTTTCCTTTTGTGTCACATGAAATTAGGTTTTTGGGCAGAAATGAAGTTACACATTTAAACTCTATCATTTATACTGTATCACTTCATATGCTTTACTCTGTGTAACTGAAACTGAAAAACAATCTCACCTGAACTTTGAAGAAAGGAATAATAAACAAAAGCAGATGTCGGGGGGTCTAAGTAAGTACTGCTATCCGACGCATATATAACTTTGATAACTCCCCCAGAATTATTTATTGCCGTTGTGACAAAATATGAAGCTATTATTAATTATTATCCTGAGGTTGTGAGCTGGTAGAATCGTTAGTACGCCGGGCGAAATGTTTAACGGTATTTCGTCTGCCGCTACGTTCTGAGTTCAAATTCCGCCGACGTCGACTTTGCCTTTAATCCTTTCGGGGTCGATAAATTAAGTACCAATCAAGTACTGGCGTCGATGTAATCGACTATACCCCACCCCCAAAATTTCAAAGCCGTGTACCTTCAGTAGGAGGGATTATGAATTGTTATCCTTTAAACTGTATGAAAGAATTCAGGAGTGCAGACCAGTAGAAGTTTCATATGTAAATAATCTTGCTGAAATAAAAGAATCAGTCCGACAGTTAGAGGGAATTTCTAAAATCCAAACGAAGTCAAACACGATTAAATTGAAGAAACTATATTATCACTATGGAAACGACCATGTTCCTTCTATAGAGGAGAATATATATTTTATACAAGTGTGTAAATAATGAGTCGAATTATATATCCCTTTCTGTCAAGAATGTCACATATCCATTCGATAGAATTCGATAAAATAAGTAGACGAGTGAAAGAAATTCTAGAATGGAAACGATTAGTTAAAATATGTGAAGGCTGTGCCCCAGCATGGCCGTAGTACAATGACTAAAATAAAGAAAGTAATGATAGTGAAAGAATCAACAACGGCAATTGTGGTTGTGGGATCCAAGGAAGTTATTTATTTGAATTTTGTCACAGTTTCTATTGTTCCAAGCAGAGACAATAAAATAATTATCTGCATTCAATGTTTGTCGATTGTATCTGCTAAGTTCCGTGTGCTGGGTTGTAAACATTGCTGTCAAGGCTGAAGTCAGTGGTTTTGGAACCAATTGTATAAATATAGATAACGAAAGATAGTTTAAGCACAGCTTTGGGAAAAACGATTGTTTACAGAAAGTTATTGTTTGACGGAAGATATATCAACATTGGATTTAGAGTTCTAGATATACCCACGGGTATATGGCATAGTGGTTAAGAGTGCGGGCTACTAACCGCAAGAGTTCGATTCCAGGCAGTGATGGAAAAATAATAATTTTTTTATTTTATTATTATTATTATTATTATTATTATTATTATTATTATTATTATTATTCAGCTCACTGCCTGGAATCGAACTCGGAATTTGGGGGTTAGTAGCCCACACTTTTAACCCCAAGATTCGAATTTCGATTCTAAGCAGTGACCAGAATAATCATAATAATAATGATTATAACATCAAAAAATACCTTAGGAATGAGAACCCAGGTTCGAAATTTCTCCAAGACACCTGATGAAGGCTGGAGGGTATATCAGCCGAAACGTTGTGTTGTCAACAAACAAGATGAGGACAAATATCCATCAAATGTAAATAATGTAAATAATGAACATTTGATTTGTATGAACGAAATCATGTGGCTGCAGGCAGGGATGTGTGTGATTAAGGGTCACTTCTCAACACTGTGGCTTCACGCTCAATCCCACAGCTCAGTTTGGAGGTGAATTAGCAGAATTGGTAGAATGAGGAGTAGAATTCCAAGCATTATTGAGTTATGTTCTTTTGTATTTTGGGTTCGAGTCCTATCGATATCTACTTTAACTTTTTATTCACTCGATGTCGATAAGATTAAATACCAATCAAAAACTAGACTCAATATAATCAATTATGCCCTCCTTTAAAATTTGTGACCTTGTGGTTAATCCTTCGCTGCCATATTTCTGTTGAAATGCATCACTTTTGTTTCAATTAATTTTTAAAACATTGAGGAATTTAATAAAACAACTTGGTCGTTACGTCATATGTAAAGAAACATAAGTTTTTTTTTTTGAAGCGTTGAAATGTATTGTAGAACAAGTAGAAATTTTTCTGCTCTTAAAAAGATTTTCTCCTTTGTATAAACTGTTCAGTATCTTTGCGTTGAAAAAAAAATCATGTCAACTTGGTCGTCATTAACCCTGACTAGAATATTACCCGTCATATGACGGGTAACTTTGGAAGTATACTTTTGCTCCCGTGGGTAATATTAGGTATTAGGACATTCACACAATACTTATAATGGTGCTACTCTGGCGCGAGATCTACAACCTAAAGGGCAATTATTTTAGGTTACTTTATAGTTTACTTCTTAATTTCTAAAAACCCGTAACTGTTAACTAAAGAGTTTTTTTATAATAAATTCCTTTGTATACACTTAGCATTGTAAATGTTTTTTTTCTTCAAAATTCTTACTGTTTTAATAACAATGTTTTATTTATGTTTTAATGAATGATAATAAGAAACCAACAATAAACAATATACTATTGGGTTGTCCGGAAAGTTCGTGCCGATTTGCAAAGGAAAGAAAAAGGTCAATAAAAACTTGCCATTACATTTTTAATCAACCAAATACGAACCATTTTGTTGCACAATGCGTCTCCATCTTTCCTTTAACTTGAAAATACCCTCTTCCCAGAATTGAGGTGGTTTCATGGCAAATAAGTCGAAAGGTAAGCTACTATAAATCGGCACGAACTTTCCGGACAACCCAATAGCAGTAAGAGCACTCAGAGAGCGCAAACTTCCACCAAGGCAACACTAACATCCTCTCAATGATTAACCAGAGATGATTTTTAAAATGGGAATATCTGAAATAAACTCGACAGCTCTCACAAACGACAATACTAAAAATGAACCCCGATCACTCTCCGAAGTTAAGTAAAAAAAAAAAAAACAGGAAAAATAATCCAGAATCCTTGACCGGTAAAAAAACACACACAC
>NC_068981.1:190014489-190017995 GCF_001194135.2 Octopus bimaculoides
ATATATACATATGTACGACGGGCTTTTTTCAGTTTCCGTCTATCAAATCCACTCACAAGGATTTGGTCGGCCCGAGGCTATAGTGGAAGACACTTGCCCAAGGTGCTACGCAGTGGGATTGAACCCGGAATCATGTGGTTGGTATGCAAGCTACTTACCACACAGCCCTCCTGCGCCGTATATAGAAGTATATTATCTGCTTCCTGTTTCTTGGGTGCCTTTTGTAGAATACGCTCCATTGGAAATATTTACACCGTGTCTCAGGTTCACGGATAAATTCTTCCCTTCCAATCAGCCTCGATAGAATCATGTGCGCTGCCATTTCTTCCTCTGGCCAGGAAAATGTCCTCTAAAAATCAGTAAATATATGTTTGGTTTGATGCATCCAAAACGCGTTGATGTGAGCAACTGAAAGAGAATCAGTGAGCATTTATGAGATGCAAAGCTTCCTTTAAATCAGTTTACCTCGAGGATCTGACATTAGTGGAGCCATAATTAGCAGACTTAAATTTCAATACAATTAAAGACAACTGGTTCTAGCTAGGTGTTAACACAAACTCAAACATTAAAATTTAGAGGAATATAAGACGATAAGCAAGAATTGATTGGTTAAATCTATCAATACTTTTCACAATATCATTTTCATACTCTAGAAATAGAGAAATAACATTTTATACTGTAAATTACGACTGAATTCCCGAAGTTTTAAATGATTCCAGGAATAGAATACCGTAAAATCAAAGGTCCCAACATTCAGTAAAGATAACAACAACAACGACAGAAACAGCAGCAGCAGCAGCAGCAGCAGCAGTAGTAGTAGTAGTAGTAGTAGTAGTAGTAGTAGTAGTAGTAGTAGTAGTAGTAGTTTGGAATTGACATGAGTAAGTCCGAAAAACAGTTCTATTGGGGACAACAAGGATTTCGAGATTGATGCTTGGGTGATGAGAGTCTTCCTCGGTAAGTTACCAGGTACCAAAGCTAATAGTTTGCGGATAGAGAGCCCGTGAGACCTCTGACGAGTTGCTGTCCGCTCTCACAGAATCAACCAGGGCAAGTAAGACCGAGAGCTCTGAGAAGTAAAATATTACAACAACAACAACAACAACAACAACAACAACAGCAACAACAACAACAAATGCCCGGATGCAGTACCAGGCAGTGGCTCTCATGGCTTTTGATCTTATTTGATTGGAAGTGTTATCATGTGCATTGCTTTGTCTTGGGCTAAAGCAAATATTCTGCTGAATACCACAGATTTGCTTGTCAGTTGTTTGACCTTAACCAGTTGAGCATGTCCCTTGGTGGCTGACGATAAGTGCATCTCTGATCACGAGCAGAAGTAGTGGGGGAGCATCATAGCCATGTGTTGAGAGGAATTCTTTGGGGTTTGAATAATTCACCTTTGGAAACATGGGTGTTTTGCTCAACATCCTTAAACGAACCTTATTCAGGGACCTTTTGAGCGGGATGGGCTACTCGACCTGAAGGAAATTCTAACTGGGCCCCCACCTGTTTATCTTGATATGAGATCACCATGTCGCGCACATATGGTTGTGATGCATGTGCCTGGTGTATCCTTATCAGACGGGTAGTCATGATGGGTATTATGACGGGTTTGTAACATTTCGCCCGGCGTGCTAACGATTCTGCCAGCTCGCCGCCCTGTTTGAAGGAAATATTTATTTCTTTATTGCCCACAGGAGGCTAAATAAACATAGAGGGGACAAACAAGGACAGACAAACGAATTAAGTCGATTACATCGATCCAGTGCGTAACTGGTACTTATTTATATTCGACTCCGAATGAATGAAAGGCAAAGTGGACCTCAGCGGATTTTGAACTCAGAACGTAACGGCAGACGAGATACTGCTAAGCATTTCGCCTGGCGTGGTAACGTTTCTGCCAGCTCACCGCCCTATTTCAAGGAAATATTTCAACTAAAACCAGTATTCTATATTTCAAACCTGTCCAGTAAAGAAATAATAATAATAATAATAATAATAATAATAATAATAAGATTAGATATCGTTGAACTAGAGAAAGACACTAAACCTTGAATGGCAATAGATGCAGCCTGTTCACGTGACATAAGGGTGAAAGAAGAAGAGAAAGGGAGGGAGTAATGAGTAAATACGCGGAGCTAAAGTGAAGATTTAAAAGGCTTTCGATCCGCAAAAAGTCATTCTTCTTAGAATACAGTGTGCGGAATTATCACTAAATGGCTTTGCATGATTAGCATAACAATTAACTTCGTAAATCCTCTGAAAGCATGTCTCCTCAGAAGAGCAAGAATTTTAAGGTATGTGTTCATTGTCTGATAACAACGGGCAGCGGCTTAATGGTCAGCAAACAAAAGCGACAACATCACCAGCACTATAATTGCGCAAATATTTAATGATGCCGATGCTGCTGATGCTGATGATGATGATGATGATGATGATGAGGAGGAGGAGGAGGAGGAGGAGGAGGAGGATAACAATTTGTGATTTCTAAACACACACACATACCCACACACATATAAGTGAAGGTATTTTGGTTGGGGTATTCACCTCACGATTGTAACGTTGTAAGTTCGATTCCTGGCTGAGCGTTGTATCCTTGAGCAAGACATATCTCACGTTGCTCTTGTCCACTTGGGTGGCAAAAATGAGTTGCAACTGTATTTGATAGGACCGGTCTTGACGCATTCTGTGGAGTACCCAACCACTTGCACATGAATGTGACAAGCAGGCTGTTCTGTTGAATTAGATCCACTGGAAACCTCATTGCGATAAGCCGATGTAGCACCAGTTTTATACACACACACACACACACACACTCACGCTTATATATATATATATGTGTGTGTGTGTGTGTGTGTGTGTGTGTGTGTGTGTGTCTTTTCATTTGTCTTGTTCGCTTACGTTTCGGCAGTTGCTGAATTTTCTTGAGAACAATCTTTTCTTAGTGGTCTTCTTGTAGCACAATGGATGTCCACTTAGTGGTCATCCCTCTATATGTATGTAATATAATTTTTCTGAATCTTCAGATTTTTCAGTATGCTAGGACACTGGTTTTAAATTGATATTAATCAAATTAATATTCAATTTTTCACCCTTATTATTTAAATTTAAATAACCATGTTCTCTAACCGGCAAAATTCACTGCAGAGAATTATTTTCTGCAAAATTATTTCCGGTATTTTGGCGCGCCAAAACGAAGACTTTTGAAATATAACCCCAAATGTAATTGGTAGAACTATAAACATGCTCAATCTCATGCAGACGTCTCGTGTATAGATCTGCAAATTATATTGCTATGACGATCACACTGATGAATTGCGGACATTTACGTAAGTAATTACGTAAGCGGTAACAACGAAACCAGGTTTGTGATTAATCTTTATATTTTGTATCTTTTCATTTGTCTTGGCCGCTTACGTTCTGGTGTTTGCTGAGTTTTCTTGAGAACAATATTTTCTTAGTGGTCAGACCATAGGTGGTTTCTTCTAGCATAATGAATGTCC
>NC_068981.1:190018533-190021969 GCF_001194135.2 Octopus bimaculoides
AAGAAAATACTAAAATAGACAACTTTTACATTTTATATTTTCATGCATTAACCTTTTACATTTCCGTTTAGAAAAACAACTTTACAAAGCTATTAGTTAAAGCTTCTCCTCATTATTGATATTGTTCGATGCTCCAAGCTCTGTTCACACTAACCACGGTGTTCGGTTTGGAAAGTGAATTTGGGGCATTTTCAATTTGAAAGAATATTCATATGCCTAGAATTGATTCATGGCAACCCATCACCAAACGGATGAAATGAATGATGCAATGCAGCAATACAGATTATGTCTAATGCAAACAAACAAGACAATAAGACTATGGAACAAGGAAGTTCCACTGCTTACGTTGATGAATATTTTAAACAGAATTTTAAGCATGGAATCCATGAACTTGCAATGCTTAATTTAACATGTCGTTCAACATTGAAAAAAAGACGATCTATTTTAAAATGATTAAAATTCACTTATATAGAATGATCCATTAGTTAAAAAGTTATCAGTGACTGAATTATTCTTGGAACACCACGTCCTAATTAAATTTATTGATCTATGATAGAGTTTCAACAAGCTAAATACCCGGTTGAATTTGAATACGTCTATGAGTTATAAACCCCTTGAAATTTCTTAATACAACATTATGCTGTTTTATTCACAGTCATTCAAAGTACTTTCTTTCGTTTCTTCATAAGGACTAAACTGGTTACCACTTTTATCAGTTGCATCTAGTGAAGTCC
This sequence comes from Octopus bimaculoides, assembly GCF_001194135.2. Classification (NCBI taxonomy): domain Eukaryota; kingdom Metazoa; phylum Mollusca; class Cephalopoda; order Octopoda; family Octopodidae; genus Octopus; species Octopus bimaculoides. The sequence continues at coordinate 190,019,268 of NC_068981.1, forward strand.
ATGTTGAAGTGAACAACCTAAGCAACTGAAATTTAAATATATTTCAACAATATATCTTTCTTTGCACTAAGAAAGACATCAGAAATATAGCCATCTTACTGCTCTTTGATATAACAGCCATAAAATAAATACAACATATTTAATATACGTTAAAAAATACACAAATATTACATCAAATGAACAGATTCTGCTTGAAGAGCCGTTTTTTTTCTACAATAAATAACGATTTTCACGAACCTAGGTACAAGGCCTTGAATACAGAGGAAGAGGGCAGTCGATTAGGCCAAATACAATGATTGGCATTTATATTATTGACCCGGAAAGATGAAAGTCAAAGTTGAACTTGGATTCCGAATTTAGAATTTAAAGGCACATATACAATGCTTTTTGGCCAGCATCCAATTGACTCTGTTACTCCACCATCTTCAATGATTCATAACTTTGGCTGAAGATCATAAAGAATTCAATAAAAACTACAAAGATAATTGTTTCTAATATAGGCACAATGCCTTAAATTTCCAGAGAGGGGATCAGCTAGTACAATGCACCCCACTTTATTTTGTCGATCACCTATAGATAAAAAATAAAAATTAATCTCGGTATGATTTGAACTCAGAGATAAAGAGTAGCAATTAAAATATCAGAAGGCATTGTCCCAGATATTCTAACAAATCTGTTAACCCATCGCCCGAAATATATTCTAATTATTTTTCTTATTTAGGCAGAAAACCTGATATTTTTTAGGGAATGGGGTAGTCGATTAGTGCAACTCCAGCACTTCACTAAATCTTTATTTTATCGACCCCGGAAGGATGAAAACAAAGTGAACCTCGGCAGCATCTGAACTCAGGACCTAACCAGCTAAACAAATATCGCAAGGAATTTTGTTAGGCGCTATTTCAGTTCTGACAATCCTCTGTCGTGAATAACAGAACATTCTTTAATGGAATGCAAATATTGTCTTATATTTTATTCAATAAAATCTAGATTAGTTTCTTATGTAGAGCGTCATTATCATGAATAACGATATTTACAGGATATTTGAAAGAAATTAAGATATTTACAATGAGCAATTTACTTTCTCTAATGATATCTGCTTGTTATGTTATTGTGTGATCCATCATTAAGAATAATCACATGTAGGCTGAAACATTCATTCGCTAAAAGTAGCATTGATAAAACATGGTCAGCTTTTCGAAATTTCATGTAACATTCTTAAATATTCGTTCTAGATATTTTTATTTTATTATGATTTCCTTGTTTAATTGAACACATTTACCTTGAGAAATGGAAAATAATAATCTTCAAACAAAGCTTTTGTATGAGAATTTTATTTTAATTGACAAGACAACAGATAACTAAACTCCATTGCTTATGGTGCCTCGTTGACGTCGTTCCTTCTGGATTCAAACAGCAACCAGGAAACCTGCTAATTCTCAAATTATAAAACTTGAAGGGAAAAGGTATTAGAGATATATTATAATTAAAGAAATGAATAATAACTTTCCTTATTCAATCATGATTTTTAAATAAAATGAATAAATGAAAATAGCTTTAGATCATTTACTTTTGACGTTAGACAGTTATTATTCAGGAGAGCAATTCAGCAGAAATATCTTGCAAAGAGAGTGCAGTGAGAGAAGATTTATTTTCCATTCTCCTGGTATATATATATATATATATATATATATATATATAAAGGGAAAGATACCGAGAGGGAGAGAGAGAAAGAAATACATACATACATACATATATACATACCTTAAGCCGACTTAAGGTTATGGTAGAAAACATTTACCCTGAGTGCCAAAAAGTTGGATCGAACGCAAGTCTGCTCATTTGCGAAACAAACTTCTCAACATAACGTATGAGTGTACACACACACACACGCATGCGCGCATATGCATGTATAAAATATGTTTGACAGGTTCATATGTCATGTTTGGTGCCTACAGCCTGCTGGTATGCTGGCCTGCTATGCCAGTGCCAGTCCTTATAAGCGACGTTGCTGAGTTCAGCGATATCTTAAGAATAAGAATATTATTCAACTATCCTTTAGTTTTAAAACCTCAGTCTGCTCCCTCTACTCTTGTGATTGACAGATTGTTGCCCACCCACATTACATTTCTTTTACAGAACTGGTATTTTACAAGCATGTAAATACATTACTACCGGTTGCGAAGCGGTGGAGGGGGACAAACACAGACATACGAATGTGTGTGTGTGTGTGTGTGTGTGTATTTACATATATACATATACACACGCGCAAATGTATATATGTGAGTGGAGGCGCAATGGCCCAGTGGTTAGGGCAGCGGACTCGCGGTCAGAGGATTGCGATTTCGATTCCCAGACCGGGCGTTGTGTGTGTTTATTGAGCGAAAACACCTAAAGTTCCACGAGTCTCCGGCAGGGGGTGATGGCAAACCCTGTTGTACTCTTTCGCCACAACTTTCTCTCACTCTTTCTTACGTCCAGCTGGGAGGGGAGAACACATACGCCATAGAAACCGGGAAACCGGGCCCATGAACCTGGCTAGGCTTTAAAAGGGCGCTTAATAATAAATAAATGTATATATGTACAAACACATATAAGCATATATATAAATATATATATATATATATATATATATATATATGTATTCTATGGCAACATCTGGACTTAAAAGACATATGATAGTTCACAAAACCATTCCTTCAGAA
>NC_068981.1:190021979-190026131 GCF_001194135.2 Octopus bimaculoides
TATATATATATATATATATATATATATATATATATATATATATATATATATATATGTATTCTATGGCAACATCTGGACTTAAAAGACATATGATAGTTCACAAAACCATTCCTTCAGAATCAGATTCCAAAGGGTATAAAGATTAGCATGAAATACGTACACAACGAGAAAAAATAGTGAAACAGGACACATAAACACAGAGAAAGGATCCTTCATCAGTTGTTGGCCGTCTATCTACTTCTCCTTTCGAGCACTCAAGGCAAACATATATTTAAATAAATACATATATAAAGCTACATGCATACATATACCACACACTCGCACACACGCATAGATGTACATGTGTATGTAGCTATGTATGTATATCTCTTTCTCTTTCTCTCTCTCTCTTTATATACATACATACATACATACATACATACATACATACATACATGCTACTCACTTAAATTGTCAGCGATTTCAATATTGCCTAATCACGCAACTGCCTTCACTTCAACAGCTCTTCTCAAGATGAATATCACAGAATTCTCTAGATGTCATTTAGATATACCACAAGTTAAACCGCGACGAATATTCTATATTTTATTTATAGCATACTTCATGTACATTCTTCCCGTTTGCTCGATTCACATAGACGAAAATTCATAGAATGAATTTTCTGCTGAATTGCTGTGCACTCTCCGTGATTTAATATCTCGCTTAGATGAACTAAATTTCTACTGCCTTCGTTCATATGTGACTGTCTGGTAATACATACATACATACATACATGCATACATACATACATGCATACATACATACATACCTACGTACATACATACATGCATACATACGTACATATGCATATATCCGTTTACTTCATTTCGTGGGTTTGTCTCACAATAGAAAGATGTTTTTGCTCGCTCTCTCACTTTTCGTCAATCTCATGAGGTCAGTGTTTTGCGTGGCTACCGAATCGTTTTCTGACTCTTATTTCTAGCAATTGATGCCTTTTGTACCCGTCTTTATTAATTTGCTGTTAGGTTTTCATTGCTAATATGCCACCTATAGAATAATATATTCAAATATATTATATTTTCAATATTTTTAATATATATTATTATCTCATTATATATATATGCATATATACATCGGCATATATACATCATCCATGATATAAAACGATCGAAACCAACTAAGTTTGCTCCCTCATAAAACCATTACATGTAATCCGCAAGCTAATTGGTTAAAATACAGGCGGCATCTATACCAGTAATACCGGTGCACCCGGAAAACCGTGATGTTTAAACTGCATGCTGATTGGTCAAAACCGTATTCGAAAAATTCAGCTTTCTAAGAGATATTAAAAGGAAGAAGTTAGTCATTTTACTAGTTGTCAAGAACTCAACCGTCAGTTAAATACATTTTGAAATCTGATGATTACTATGAACGTATGAAAGCGCTATTTGAACTTTATGAACATTACAAAATATTTTTTTAATGTTTAACACACTTCAACATTATAAAAAAATTGTCTTTTAACTACGATAATTAAAAAAAACGTGAAAACCAGACCATGTTTAAACTTTTTTCAATTTATCCACTGATTTATCCATTACTGTCTTATGCAATCTATGAGCACATTATGAATGTTCCTGAAAAGCGGCCAGCTGGCAGAAACGTTAGCACACCGGGCGAAATGCTTAGCGGTATTTCGTTTGCCACTGCGTTCTGAGTTCAAATTCCGCCGAGGTCGACTTTGCCTTTCATCTTTTCGGGGTAGATTAGATAAGTACCAGTTACGCACTGGAGTCGATGTAATCGACTGAATCCCTTTGTTTGTCCATGTTTGTCCCCTCCATGTTTATTTAGCCTCCTGTGAGTAATAAAAAATAATTACGTATGCTCCTGATTGTGAGAAGAAAACCGAGAAGTCCTTTGTAGAGAGGATTAACAACTGTGAAATGGTCTCTGGAGACTTCACCCTCTTCTTCTCTGCAGACCAAAAGCTGTGAAGGAATGATTTTTACATATTTACATTTCTCTTAAAGCACGGCGTCATACTATTCACAGTCATTTATATGTATGATACACGGTCTGTTTTGCATAAAATATATATAAAGCACACACATATACATTTGCATATAGGAGTATGCCTGTAAAATTGACACATACTTTGTGTCTATATCTAAATATAGGAATGATATATACATACAAACATACTTACACACATGCATGCATACATACATACATACTCACACACGCACATATATATATGCATACACACACATGCATGTATATCTATATATATGTGTGTATATATATATATATATATATATATATATATATATATATATACGTATACTGAGAGAGATAAAGAAAGAGAGAGAGAAAGAGGGAGAGAAAGAAAGACTACTATTAAAAACTCCTATTTAGGCGCAAATGTGGCTGGAGGAAGAAGTTTGTTTCCGAACCACGTGGCTCCAGGTTCAGTCCTAATGCGTGGCATTTTGGACAAATGCCTCGGGCCGACCAAAGCCTTGTGAATAGATTTGTGTGTGTGTGTGTGTGTGTGTGTGTGTTTTATGTCTGTGTTTGTCCCTTGCCACCGCTTTGTCGAGTGGTGTAGGTGTGTTTATGCCCTCCGTAACTTACCAATTCAATAGAAAGACACCAGTATTATAAAATACCAGGTTTAGAAGAAAAAAAATACTGAGATCGGTTTATTCGACTAAAAACTGTTCAAGGCGGTGATCTAGCATGGCCGCAGTCTAATCACTGAAACAAGAAAACGATAATAGTTAAAGTTCACTTTTTTTTAAGCTAAAGTGAAAATTTCAAAGAACAAAAAAAAAAATGGAGAAAGAAGAAAAAGCAAACACAAAAACGAAAGCAAAAGAATCTAAGCCGCAGTAAATAGATCTCCGCCGAAATACTTTGACAAATCGACAAAGGACATTTCTGTATAAATGCATTACTTGTAGTTTATCTTTATGTCTCTTAGTTTAATTTATTTTATCTTTTCAGATACGATTGATCTCTGAAAGTTTCCAGCTTTAATAGACATTTTACTGTAGCATATGTAGGAATCAAAGAATGGCGTTACTCCTCTTTTAAAAGAATCCCATAAATAAGCTATGAGTATTATATTTTATTAGTAGCCAAGTCACAATAAATATAAACTAGTTTTCTTTTGTTTCATAATACCAACTACAGTTCGAACAAGTCTCCCTTAAAAAAGAGGAATGACAAGAGGAGACAGTCTCCATCGCAATTATATGCAACTTAATAATATTCCATTCGCTTAACACAGATACTCCGTTGTCACTCTCAAAATTGGAAATGCAGTGAAGCAATGATTGGCCTGTTGGAAACCTATAACAGACGATTGCAAGATATAAAATGAATAAATAAAGTTTCAAAAAACAAATAGCATACATGATATCAAGTAAATAAAATAAAAGATGGCACAGGCGTAACTTTTAAGATTTTTCATAGAAGAGAAACTGAGAGGAATTTTATGTTGCAGTTATTTAATAATAGAATTGTTGTGAGCAAAACAGCCAATCACTGCTTAGCTGGATTTTTATCACTGTGATTGCGATGGGAGTCTCTGCAACTCGATGCGAAGAAAATATTGTGCAAAGAATTTCCATTTACCACTGATGTCTACATCTCTTGCTGTATATGCTTACTTTCACAAATATTCACATATTTGCACATACACATACACACATATGCGCGCACTCACACGCTCACATACACATGCGCGCACCCAAACACACTCATATACGCACACACATACATATATAGATAGACCGATAGATACATAGATTGACAGACAGACAGACAGACAGACACATAGACAGACAGACAAACAGATAGATAGATAGATAGATAGATAGATAGATAGATAGACAGACAGACAAATAGACTCACGTGCGGGCACATACATACATATATATATATACGATGGTAGATGATTATTCCGTGCTAGCTCTATAAACATAAATGCTTATATGTACCACAGGTCCATATGAGACGTATTTTCAAGGTGATTATCGCAGTATTCTGTGTTCAAACAAAATATCCACTTTAAAGTGTGATGTGTGTCTATCTATCTATCTATCTATCTATCTATCTATCTATGTATATATATATATATATATA
>NC_068981.1:190026769-190029087 GCF_001194135.2 Octopus bimaculoides
ATATATATACAGACACAGGCGCTTACTAGTGAGGACGTTGAACTCTCAATTATAATGGCGTCAGTTCGATATTTGGACTGAGTGGTGCTCCATTTCGCATTGCATCAGATCACTCAGCTGTCAATAAATACCAGCTAACTACTAATACATCCCTCTCTCCCTCCAGCTGTCATACTTTGGATATTACACTGGGTCCAGCATGGAAAGGACCCTGAAGGTTGCCTCTTTTTTGCTTGCTGTTGCACGATGCGTGATACCAGATCATACTAACTTACTAATGACGGCCATCGCAACATACATACACAAGGTCAACGGTTATTTTAGGGAGAGATCATTCGATTACACGCAGATCCAATGATGTTACTGGTACTTCAATTAATCGACCCTAAAATCTGTTAATGATATTAAAACTTCCAACTTATACGCACGTTCTCTTGAAGAACGACTAGAAACACTACTGCATATAGTACATAAATTTACTAAAGAATTCAGTTTAAGATTCACCTGAGAAAAATACTTCAAATCGATGTTGAAGAAAGAATCTTACTATAATGGGCGTTATATCCGTCTGTCTGTCTGTTCTCTTTTCACAGTCAAACGGCTAGATCAATGGTCACGATGTTGTTTCGGGATTACGAAAGAGGTAATCAGGAAGGCTTTTAACTAAAAAAAATGTGAAAAAGTATGATTGAGTAGATGTTGAGTTTTGTATTAATAAATCACCTTTGATTTCTTTTGTTAAAATTTCGGTGACGAAGATTAACACTGGATTTCCCCCCTCGTATAATCCGTGAATTTAGAGGGTTTAGATTTGTGATACTATCCCTTTATTTCCCATCGTAGATGGGCAGATTTCTAAAGATTCTGCTCGCGCATTTACAGTAAACAAGGCACAGGGCCAGACTTTAGATTCTGTAAGTGTATTTTTACCCACTTCAATGTTTATACATGGACAGTTATACGTCGCTATGAGTAGAGCAACGGACTCCAGTAATTTGAAAATTAGTGTCAACCCAAAAAATACCGTCTACAAAGAGGTTTTGTAATCATATTGACATTATAGAAAGGAATATGAGTTATAATTTAGATAAAGAACTTTGTGAACTTTGAATGTATAAGAATATAAACAAGCATAAAATAGTGTAAACAACTAAAATAAAAGGTCGAGGGAAGCTTTGACTTTTGCGAGGAGTGGTCCACATAATCATTCATTATACAGAGGCTGGGAGCCTATTTCGTTCCGGGAGTGAATCGCCATCACGTCACTTAGTCGCAAACACATGTCATACAGCTGCAATAGAATGCTGTATCACCAACAATAATGTGATTTCTCTAAGACATCAGCCAGTAATCTATCAAGTCCATTTACACATTTCTCAATACATACTTCTGTTATGACTTCCATCCTTCATTTTATGCCTCCATCGCAGATGAGTAGATTTACTAGTAGTTACAAATGCCACTATCATGGTTCTTAAAGGGGTTTATGTCCCATCCCTTCCATCCAGTTTGAGTAGAATGGCTATGTCATGTCTAAAAGGTACATAAAGTAACAGAGATGAAAATGGAGAAATAAGTTTTGAACTAAACTGAAAGTAAAATAATTCTAAAAGTTTGAAGAAGTATATTAAAGAGTAAATACACGAACAAATATTACACACCAGTAAAATAAGAAACAGCAAAAAAAATGAAGAAAATACACGCATGAACAGGGAAACTAAAATAATAGCAATAAAAATTGACTAAAAGTACATAAAATTATATAAACCAGTACAAGTATCTATCTATCTATCTATCTATCTATCTATCTATCTATCTATCTATCTATCTATTTATCTATTTATCTATCTATCTATCTATCTATCTATCTATCTATCTGTCTGTCTATATATCTATCTTCCGCTTGTTCTCTATTTATATGTGTGTATATGTGTATGTGCTTTTACTTGTACTAGCTTATATAATACACACCAAGGAACAATAAAACTTTTTTCACTATAAAAAGTAGAAGAGAGAACATTTGTACGAAAATATATAAGTATATATTTATTCATATGAACGAAAACGTATGTACACATAAATATATATATATATATATAAGGGTAATATACGCAAAAGTATTGGAAGGTGACAAGTGAAACTGTTCTAAAAAACATTTGAATTTTATCAGCTTCAACAGTGTGAAAAAACACAAATGTGCATGGATATCTACATATAGACATGCGCACACATAAACACATACACATATGCACAGTCATAGATGGTTTTATATATATATATGTATATATATATATATATATATATATATATATATATAT
>NC_068981.1:190030192-190032839 GCF_001194135.2 Octopus bimaculoides
ATATATATATATATATATATATACACACATATACAGAGAGAGAGAGAGAATGAGAGAGAGAAACATAGACATATAATATATATAGACATATATAGACACGCACACACATACATATATACACACACACACATACATGCATACATGAACATGAAAAAAAGATAGGGCAGATATTTGTGCTATGAATATTATCCACAAACACCAAGATTTGAAAATATTCAGCATAAATTGACATTAGAGATATAAACTGCAAAAAAATTCTTGTAAAATTGTTGTAAAGTTTATTAGTTTTCTCAATATTAAGGAAATTTTAAAAAGTGGTATTACAATTTAAGAATATTAGCAACCGTACAATAAATATATAACTACAACTGTGGTGTACAGGGACCGGCTAGTCAAAGAAAAGGTTAAACGTTCCCTTCTGCACGTCGGAAAAGGTGACTATAAGAGGTTGAGGTAGGATCTTCACTCCGACGACGTAAGTAAATATTTGTGACTTAGCTGGAGTTTTCTATTGTTTTTCCTTACTAAAATATTGCAGTTCATTCTCTTTGTATAATCCTGTATATACCATATCTGATGCCTCGATATGAAACGTTGTAGCAAAAGACCGGTGCTGGCTATAATTTCTGTTGAAATAACCATAACAAAAGAGTTTACAATAAGGAATAATCCTGAGGATATAAATGAATTATATTTGAACAGCAAAGTTTGATACCTTATAAAGGGTAGCAAGCCAGTCACTCGGCAAAGAAGATATACATGCTTTTTGTTTTATCAATGGATTCCATATTTTTTGTCTGTTTTAAATTATCTTTTAGCATTTGAATAAATTATATATTAAAATTTTAACCATTAATGGTGTAGGAGTGGCTGTGTGGTAAGTAGCTTGCTTACCAACCACATGGTTCCGGGTTCAGTCCCACTGCGTGGCACCTTGGGCAAGCGTCTTCTGCTATAGCCTCGAGCCGACCAAAGTCTTGTGAGTGGATTTGGTAGACGGAAACTGAAAGAAGCCCGTCGTATATATGTATATATGTGTGTGTTTGTGTGTTTGTGTTTGCCCCCCCCCCATCGCTTGACAACTGATTCTGGGTGTGTTTACGTCCCCGTAACGTAGCGGTTCGGCAAAAGAGACCGATACAATAAGTACTAGGCTTACAAAGAATAAATCCTGGGGTCGATTTGCTCGACTAAAGGCGGTGCTCCAGCATGGCTGCAGTCAAATGACTGAAACACGTAAAAGAATAAATGAATTTTCATACATACATGCAGTGGCGGACTGGCCAGGTAGCCAGCTTGCTCTATGGCAAGTGGGCCCCTGCGCCATTAGAATCCGTATATGGGGCCCATGTTAGTATCTAAGGGGCCCATCCCCTCAAGTTTGAGAATTTTTTATTCACTCCTGGAAGAATCCATTAATTATTTTAACCTTTCTGTGTCTAAACAGTTGAAAAGAATACTTTTAACAAAAAAAAATAATTAAATGAGAGAATTGTAGTTGTGAGTGCCCCCCCCCCTTGTATTTGCGGGTGGGACCCCTTAGTCTCCTGGCAACCAAAATCTTTTGACCCAGTCTGCAAACTGCATACATGTGTGCGCGTGTGTGTGTTTGGGTGTGAAAGTATAAACGAGAGGAAAAGTATCCAATACATGATACAGAATTTATATTTTTACTTCAGTGGAAGCTTTCATAGTATTAGAACTTCATATTGTTGTTACGTAAAGTTTTTGCTTTTGCTGTTGCCAATCAACGTCTAATTATATGATCCCATAATATAATTACATATTTACATGTTTTAAATTTAAATTACATATGTGTACATATGTATGTATGCTTGTATATGTGCTTGTGCATATAGATACAACAAATATTCATATATTGTCATATATGTAAGCTTTGTGTGTGCGCGTGTATGATTTCTTTCAGAAAAGTATCTACGAATACTGCAATAACATTGTGCTTAAGCATCACTCATTCATATAATGTTTTACTTGATATAAATTATTTATTGCAAGATGTTCTCTTTCCAATATGGTTTACAATAATTTACTTCAGCTATTTTAGCAATTGTATATTGCATGTCACTTGAATAAAACTAATTTTGCCGGCGTTCCTGTACACATGCGTATATTAATGCCGTTAATTAACAGCTACTTTTAATAGTTTCTATATTCATTGTTTAGAAAAATCTTCCCCAAAAATATATATGATAATATGAGAGAAGTTTTAATGCTTTATGGTGTATGATTAATATTAGAAATAATTTAACTGAATATATGAGAATTTTGCAGTAATTGCAGCTAGATTGAAACGAGGGAAGACATGTGAGAATCGTTTTATTATATCTTTGAAGTGCTTATGCATGAATAAGCGAATTTTTCATTAATTTATTTTCCTTCGTTTCTGGCGTTACATCTCATTCCACACTTGCATTCAAGGTACAGGTACATACATACATACATACATACATACATACATACATACATAATACACACACACACACACACACACACACACACACATACACACACATATATATATATATATGTATATATTTATATATATGTATATATTTATATATATATGCATATATATATATATATATAATACATATATATATATATATTTATATATGTATATATATAT
>NC_068981.1:190032968-190033581 GCF_001194135.2 Octopus bimaculoides
ACACACACATATATATATATATATGTATATATTTATATATATATATGTTATATATATATATATATGCGTGTGTATTGTGTCTACAAGGAAATGAATATCATATATAATGAACACCAATCACTTTCGATATATATATATGTAAAAAAAAATTGAAGATTTATTTTGCGAAAATAGATGAAGACCGGTCAGTGCCGATTCTTCAGGCGTATACCTTTGCGTAAAATGAATTGTCACCAAATTAAAAATGAGTTGTGACGAAGCTTATGACATCTCTAAAGGAATTATTAGAGGAAAAGACGTCAGAATTTTTACTGCTTCTCTGTCTGTAGATTACTGATGATTCCTTCTGTGAGAAATAATTCCCATTCCTGTTCAGTAAATTATAGTGTACAGTGAATGGTTTTCTTAAAGAAAAACATATTAAAACACTTGGAAATGTTTGAACTAATGTTCTGTGACTGTTAATATTTTATCGACGTGAAAATTTTATTTTTATATTTAATACAGGAATAAGACACTGCTTAGCCGAAATACACACACACACACGCATCCAGACACACACACACACACACACACACACACACACACACACACACACACACACACACACACA
>NC_068981.1:190033814-190035657 GCF_001194135.2 Octopus bimaculoides
ATTTTTCAATATTTTTTGTGTTCGTTCTTAAAACTGAAAGGTTTTCGTGACATTTACCACACTACTATGGTTCTAATAAAAATGGTAAGCTTCATGCCGTCACTTTTTCGTCCCACCAAAATTCTGGTTCATTTATAGCTTTTCTAGACAGCCTGACATAAAATAAGTTCTTCCATTACTGATTGGAATAAAAGAAGATTTGTAAGCTGAGTGTGTGCGTGCGTGCGTGTGTGTGTGTGCGAAAGTATGCGACAATATCTATTGCTGCTTTATTTCATGGAAATTGGCCATAAAGGCCTTACATAGAAGCAAAGCGGGCTGGACACATACATTAATGAATGAGAAATGACAAAATGCGAATGTTATAAATGGGAGGGGTATTCGGCGCCCGCCGACTGAAAACCCCTCGAAATCACTGTTCTTTTACAATTCAAATTACATACAATCAAATCAAATCAAATCAGATCAAACAAGCAAAATAACATGATTTAATAATCAATGAATAGGCGCTTAAGCCTCTTAAACTTCCTCCCCGAGCAACTTTTTTGCCGCCCGCAATTTGCACTGTCTGAGATTACTGGATAGAATATATTAAATTAGAATAGCATATTAGCATATAATGACATGTTAAGTAACTCACCTATAACCTTATAAATCTAAAGTACGCATATATTATTATTTCCAAATGCGATGATGGAATCTGAGAGCACTAGTTACGACATACGTCAGCATATAGCAAGTACTCAAAATTCTCAATGTGGAATGACTATATTTGCTATGAGGAAGAGGAGGAATTAACGCTTCTGGAAGAACTCCTCGCCACAGAAAGATAAATGTTACTATCAGTAAAGCATCACATCTTTCTCTGACAAATGACTTTCTTCGAAACGTTTAAACTCAAATCATTCACACAGAAAACAAATTTATTCCACCTTGTGAAATATAATATTGTCTTCACTTTTGCTTTATTGACCATTATATATAATTGAGTATCGAATTGTCGTTTCGTACTTGTACGACCTTAACCCTGATAATCTCTATCTTTTAAAAGACGGCTCTTAATCAGTTCTTCTAAGGCTGCTTATAGTACAGCCCTTTTTTGTTTATTCTTTGTTTTCTTGTTTTACTTTAAATATACTTTTATTCCTTAATTTCTTTTCTCTTGCATGACTAATATGCTAAATGACTTTGCATCTCAGTTCGATAAATAGTCAACCGTTAGTGATGTCTACTGGCACCAATTGTTTCCATCTTTTCTCAAATCATTATTTGGTTCGTTGCTGGCTTGGGATATCCGTTCTCTTTAGATTTAGGACGCGAGTGAATGAGAGCATAAATTGTGGATGTCAAAAATCCATTTTGCAATCAGATCCAACTGCATGCCGCCTACTGCAGAATTTCTCATCCTACAAACTTGAGTTGACCAAAGCCTACATCGCGATTGAAGCAGTAGAGACAAAAACTATGTGAAGCACACTGGGAAGACTACCTGCATTTTGAAGGCACAGGATGGTCACAAATAATATTGGTTTCAAACTTTTGCACAAGGCCGGCTAGTTTGGGAGAAGAATTAAGTCGATTACATCGACCTCCAGTGTGAAACCGTCGTATATATATATATATATATATATATAGATAGATAGATAGATAGATAGATAGATAGATAGATAGATAGATAGATAGATATACTGTATGTATAATATTAAGTGTGTTTTAGAATGTACGGCTATTTACGAAGTGCAAAAAGAGAGCAATGCGAAAAAATACAGAGTAGAGAAACTTGAAAACGCAAATCTTTGGCAGTCAAACAGATTCCCGAACGCATAAATGAAAACATTCACTC
>NC_068981.1:190036355-190036774 GCF_001194135.2 Octopus bimaculoides
TGTGTGTGTGTGTGTGTGTGTGTGTGTTGTTGGCATCCTTTCTACTCCGGAGACAATGGAGTAGCGCATAAAATCAATTTTGCGCAGGCCTGGGCTAGATGTAAGAAAATCCTGGGTAGCCCAATCGTCAGGATTCCTCTCTCGACCTTGCTGACGTTGTCCAAAGCAGTAGAGAGCATTACATGTGGCACCAGCTTGGTTGCATGAGCTGCAGGAAGTTTTTCGAGTCGAACACTAAACCACATAAGGGGCTCCACTGCGGATTCTTTTGAAGGTTGTCTTCTTTCCGTAACTCTGGATAGGGGCCCATACCGAGTACTATCAGCTGGAGCCAGCTGAGACCGGGACCCTTGTCAGGTAGGGTCGTCACTCTCTGAAGTGGTGAAGAAAATCGCTACCCACTACTTTAAATATATATA
>NC_068981.1:190037688-190038405 GCF_001194135.2 Octopus bimaculoides
TATATATATATATATTTAGCAGGTTTATCATGATTGAATGCCTTTCAACTGCCGTAACCTATCTTCTACAGATAAGATGATCCTGTCCAATATCATTTCTGATGGTACAATGCAATTTGAAGGATATATAGCTATTAGTTCTAGCATGTTAAACGGCCGTATAAAAGCTCTCTTCTTGCTTCAAATTTTCAGAAGTGTTACATCAAGCTATATTACGATCGAAGCGATAATATCCTTGATAACGTATCACCTTTAATCCCATGAATTATCTAGGAGACAAGCCTATTTTTCTACAAATTACTATTGTTTCACAGGAAGTTACAATGTTTCCCTCTCATTCATCTGATTTCTTTTATTCCTTCTATATTCATAATAGCTTTTCTGAAACCATCAAGCGAGATAGAAGAACGACAAGATTAGGTATTGTTAATTTAATCCGGTTATAATTCTCCCAAAGACACATACATATGCACACACATACATACTTATGTATAGGTGTATGCGTGTGTATGCACATGTGGTGTTTGTGTATAACTCGTAGCGCTGCCCTATTTTGATTAAATAATTAAACAATCAACAGACAAATTACTTTGCCGTCGGATATTCAAAGTATGTAGAACATCTGGGTGAGTGCATGATCGGCTGGAAACGTTATGGTGGACACAACACATAACGCGCGCATGCATACATACATACATATATATATATATATATATA
>NC_068981.1:190039086-190041937 GCF_001194135.2 Octopus bimaculoides
TATATATATATATATATATATATATATTCGACGGGCTTCTTTCAGTTTCCGTCTACCAAATCCACTCACAAGGCTTTGGTCGGCCTGAGGCTATAGTAGAAGACATTTTCCCAAGGTGTCATGCACAGTGGGACTGAACTCGGAACCATGTGGTTGGGAAGCAAGCTACTTACCACACAGCCATTCCTGTTATACTGATGTGATTCTATTAATCTCCGTGTATATATGTTATGTCGTGAAATGTATTTCTTGATATATGCATGCAACTTTTAGCCTCGCTAGGAGATGTATACTAAGTCGTTATATCATAAATTCTATTTCTCCATGAATAAAAAAAAAACAATTGATTTGATTAGTCGGTTGTCTTGTTAAATTTAGCCAGAAAAATAATATTCATCCTGTGTCCACGGAACGATTAATACTCTATCACAATATATTGTGTATGCTAACCAGAACTCAGTTAAGCTGAATATCTAACGGACAATGTTATGAAAGTAGCAAAAAAGTTACAACACAACTAAGTAGGAAATAGCGACACATGGCGTATTACTGATGTACTTTGGCTTTGTGTCAGAGAACTACTTATGCACTCTTCCTAGTGAGACAGATAGCAGAGACGAAGAATTCACTTGACAAACAGTTTGTAGTACAGACGGACCAAAATAACAAGCTCTTTAATTTACCATAGAAAATAATATCAAGGAAAATCAACAATGAGACTGTAGTGAATCTAAAAAACGGGAAATGTGCTTAACGAACCGGATTAAATAACGAATTAACTAAATACTAAAACAATGTATATTCGGTTTAATAAAGCAAATGAATTTCAAAGAGAGGAAATACGCCCAACGAACAGGTGAGAAAAATCCTTTTGTAACTAGTGTAATAAATAATCATTTTGGCAAATATGTTCAATATAAAACAACACTTTCATAATAAATACACTAAATATATAAAAATCAGGTGACGAAATGAGAAATTTTTAAATACACATGGTTAAAAAAAAAACATGAAAAAAACAAGTAACATATTACGAAATCAACCAATAAAACAGAGAGTTACAGATGAAGCCCTGACAAAGGCAATAGCTGTCGTCAACCAATATAAAGAAAAGACTTGAGATAGAAAGAAACTAAAAAGAACAGGCTCACACTGTTGGATACGAAAAAAATAAGTAAATAAAACAGTTCTCGTCTGATGATCGCTTTGCTCGAATCGTCAGGAAGAAATTCAGTTTAAATAAACCACATGCTATTCATTACATCAGTTGACCTGGGAAAGGCTTTGAACTAGACACCAACTTCTGTACTCTGGTGGACACTAATGAGACTAGGGTTAGTTGTATAGCAACAGCGTTGCAGAATATTTACCAAGGGATTTAAGTGAGAACAACATTCAGAACAGAAAAAGACCAGAATGGCATGGGTTGAACGCCATGAAATAGATGACAAAAAATTTGAAAAAAAAAAAAAACACAAGTCCTGGGATAATGTATTGGAGATTTATCCAATGTCTGCAAGCATGCAATAACAGACGGAAAATGATACATACATACATGAGGACAATAACATGCAGTTTAATGCTGAAAAATTCCAAGCCCTGCGCTACCAGCATCCAAAACTGAATATAAAACTTACAGGGTCCACTGGTCCACAGGAGATTACAATTCCAGAGCCTAAATCAGTGAGGGAGCTGGGTATCGACATGAGTGATGATACCTCTTTCTAAGTGCACATTACCAGGATGACGACAAAGTGCAGACGACTGGCTGGATGGATCCTGAGACTGTTCAGAACCAGAGAGAAGGAAACTATGATAATCCTCTGGAGGACATTCGTTCTGAGCCGTCTTGACTACTGCTCCCAGCTGTGGTCACCCAGCCGTGTAAAATTAACAGCGGACCTTGAAGAAATCCAGCGAAGCTTCACAAAGAAGATCGTCTCATTGCAACAGCTCAGCAACTGGGAAAGGCTGGAACAGCTAAGACTCTACTTGTTGGAGCGAAGACGAGAGAGGTATCCAGTAATATACATCTGGAAGATCCTGGAAGGAACTGTGCCAAATTTTGGCATTGAAAGCTACATCAATGCCAGAACGAGTCGACACTGCACGGTGGAAAAGATCCCAGCAATGCCATCGCGCTTCAGGACCAGTTACTGCAACAGCCTGGGTTTCAGGGGCCCACAGCTTTTTAATATTCTCTTAAATACCCTGAGGGACCTACACAAAGCGAATGTAAATGTTTTCAAATCAAAATTGTACCTCTTCCTGTCAAGAGTCCCAGATGAACCTACCTCACGACAAGAGGTGCAAATGAGGGTAGCGACATCAAATTCCTTATTCACCAAATGCCACATTTTGGAGGAGCTCTCAGTAATAACAGTGTAGCCAAACGGCAGTGCCCCTGCATGGTCGCAGCTCTAAGCTGAAACTACATAAAAAAGGTATATATGTATATAATATATTATTTAAAAGGTTCCATTTAAATAACTATTGTACATATGTTCCCATAATGGGCTTATTAATGCGATTATATAATAAATATTCATCATGTTATCGGCAACTGAAATCTCTATGTTTAAAATTAAGAAACATATAACATTAATGGTTATACGTAGAAGAATACATACTGTGTGGTTACATACAGATATAGTATTATCTATGCAAACTGGAGAAATATAAATCCAATGCACGCATTAGATTGGTAATACACTTTTCTTATACTGAAAAGCTATAACGATTGATAGTTTCGTATAAGTTCACATATCAAAATTTATGTGTGTGTATATCTATATCCTTTTAACTAGCTATATACACACATTCACACACATGCACACGCTGATATATATAT
>NC_068981.1:190042136-190042832 GCF_001194135.2 Octopus bimaculoides
TATATATATATATATATATATGACAGATGGACAGATAGATAGTTACACACACACATATGTATATACGTGGATTCCTATCAAGTGTATTGAACTTCCATTAACCTTATTGTTATTCAGTAACTTCTCCCTGATTAGCTCACTTGAATTCATTGTTATTTAAAGCATGGCTTCACAGGAAAAAGGTGGAGTTTCATAAATAAAATAAACATCTTATGATTTTGATATAGAAATAAAATACACACACACCAGCAACGCAACAATACTATTATGCTTTTGGACCTACAATCAATGTATTGTGATCTGTGGAAAGATTAGTAGAAATAATTAAAGAAAAAAAAATGAATAAAGAAGCAAAAAAAGAAAGAGGCAGAAATATTCAAGCATAGATATTTTGAATACCAAAGTGTAATAATGTTTCCTTTTGAGATCATATCGATCTTTATACAAAAGAAAATAGTTGTAAATCAAAGAGGAAAAAGAATAACAATAACAACAATATACATACATATAAACGTGTGTGTGTGTGTGTGTGTGTGTGTGTGTGTGTGTGTGTGTGTGTGTGTATTGAAGTGCAAATATGATTTTAAAAGATGGAAGTCCGTTGTATGAGAAATTTAGATGTTATTTCTAAAACATTCTTTATGACGATTGGGATACGCACACGCACACGAATATATCTACATAGATTATATATAT
>NC_068981.1:190043960-190044268 GCF_001194135.2 Octopus bimaculoides
TATATATGTGTGTGTGCGTGTGTGTGTGTGTGATGCCGGACGCTGCGGCCGAAGAGCGTTCAGGTCTTGCCGAACGACCTGCTCAAATGACTTGTTTCTAGTGATCAAATGTTCTTATTTCTTTATTACCCACAAGGGGCTAAACATAGAGGGGTCAAACAAGGACAAACAAAGGGATTAAATCGATTGAATCGACCCCAGTGCGTAAATGGTATTTTAATTTATCGACCCCGAAAGGATGAAAGGCATAGTCGACCTTGGCGGAATTTGAACTCAGAACGTAACGGCAGACGAAATACCGCTAAGCA
>NC_068981.1:190046480-190047233 GCF_001194135.2 Octopus bimaculoides
TATATCATAAAGTAAAGTTGTGGAATACCGTACGAGTGGAAATATATATGAAAGAAGGTTTGAAAATGCACTTATTTTAAAGATATTTATTTACTTAACCGGTTTCACTTTTTTAGAAAAAGATTATCAAAAGTCTTTGAGAATAATAGAAAATGTTAAAAAACAGTTTGAGTATTAAAATGCATATATACATTCTTTGATGATAATAAGAGGAATATATTTAAAGTATAAAGCTTTGTATGAGCTTTGTATATATAATGCAGAATGGGACAAGAACGCAAAACATCAAGAGAGTTAGGTGATACAAGAAAGAGACAAAACATCCAGATATACGATACAAAGAAAACACGGACGTTCATTCGGAGTTTTCTCTCTTCAGTCGAGATCCAGATTATCTTTGCGATTTCGGCTGGTTATTCTCGATATAGTAAAATAGTCAAAAGGAAGAGTAATTACGGTTAGGCAGCTTTTTAATCGCTACAAATGTTTCGATGCATACAGATCCTCGTATATACAGGATTTAAAGTTGAGTTTAAATTAAATTATGTAACGATTTACTTATATAAGAAGATATATATGTATCTCCCTAGGTGATGCTCAGTTGCTGTCTCCGTAAGTAAATCTAGATTTCCATGCTACAACATCAATGGCCTCTTCTTTGAAACTAACAAACGCTGAGGTGAATGAGCTCTATTTGTACTCTTAAACGTTCTTCACAGAACACACCTCAACTGACTATATATATATATATAT
>NC_068981.1:190047531-190052103 GCF_001194135.2 Octopus bimaculoides
TTCAAATACAAGGGGCATTTTCCTTGTTTCTGCCTGTTTCTGTCTTTCTTGTTTACTCTTGTGGGTTCGAGGTCGTTGTGAATTCTTGGTGGAGAAAAAGAAGAAGAAGAAGAAGAAGAAGAAGGAGGAGGAGGAGGAGGAGAAGAAGAAGAAGAAGGAGAAGGAGAAGGAGAAGAAGAAGAAAAAGAAGAAGAAGGAGAAGAAGAAGGAGAAGAAGATGGAGGAGAAGAAGAAGAAGAAGGAGGAGAAGAAGAAGAAGAAGGAGAAGAAGAAGAAGAAGAAGAAGAAGAAGAAGAAGAAGAAGGAGGAGGAGGAGGAGGAGAAGAAGAAGAAGAAGAAGGAGAAGAAGAAGAAGAAGAAGAAGAAGAAGAAGAAGAAGAAGAAGAAAAAGAAGAAGAAGAAGAAGAAGAAGAAGAAGAAGAAGAAGAAGGAGGAGAAGAAGGAGAAGGAGGAGAAGAAGGAGAAGGAGGAGGAGAAGAAGAAGAAGAAGAAGAAGGAGAAGAAGAAGGAGGAGGAGAAGAAGAAGAAGAAGAAGAAGAAGAAGAAGAAGAAGAAGAAGAAGAAGAAAAGAATGTGAGAGTGCTGTGATAGTAGTAGTGGGATGTTAAATATATATATGCATATATATATATATATATATACATACATACATGCATATATGAGGAGTAGATAGACAGCCGACAACAGACGAAGGGTTATTCTTTATGTTACCTGATCCTGTTTTCCATTTGTTTCTCTCTCTGTTTGCGTATTGAGCTCATTTGCTTGCGTATTTCATGTTTACTGTTTGCTGACGTCCTGTACCCATATATGCATGTATATATGTACACACACACACACACACACACACACACACATACACACATACATACACATATATGTATATACATATATGCATGCATATATATATATTATTTATATTATTATTTGATTGAACGCCACGCATCCATTTCCAAGTTTATCTTTATATATATATATATATATATATATATATATATATATATATATATATAGTTTTCGTAGTCCTGAATAGGACCCTCGGATTTACCAAGCGAGAATAGTTACCTGAGTCTAGCAACTTATTGTTAACATTTGTATTACTAAAGGACCGTTGTGGTTAGCCAGCATCTCAAACTGATTTAAGAGGAAACACGGTAACTGCCAGGGTTATATATCGCTTTAAACTCATTTTTGGAAATATGAAATCTTTGAACCTTTTGAACTCTCTGACTTTTCATACTCAGTACGTCATTGCTTTGCCTTTTTCTTTCCTTTTCTTCTTTTTTCTTCCTTCTCTTCTTCTTTTTCTTCTCTTCAAGACTTTTGAACTTTTCGAACTTTCAAACTCCGTACGTTATCACTTTGCCTTTCGTTCCCCCTTTTCTCCTTTTAATCATTTGTCACGCTTGACAGCTAAATGAACAAGTTTTATTTTTATCCTCTCTCTGTTTATTTTCTCTTATTCTTTCCTGTTGAAGGGAGTAGGCTCGAAATGTAAAAGACGTTTTCACTTTCCCGAGCGTCAAACTAATACACTTCCTTGTTGTTCATAGACTTGTCTTCGTCGTTTGTTTTCTATAAACTTCAACTATAAACGTACATAAACGTATATAAAAAATAAAACATCTTTTATCGTTTACTTGTTTCAGTCATTAATCTGCGCCCATGCTGGAGCACCGTCTTAAAGAATTTTACTTAAACGAATCAACCCCAATATTTATTTATATTTTTTTAAAGCCGGGAAATAATTCCCTCGGTATCTTTGGCCGAACTGCTAAGTTACGGGGATGTAAACACACCAACACCTGTTGTCAAGCGATGTTGGGGACAAACACAAACACACACACACACACACACGCTCTCAGTTTCCGTTAACCATTTCCACGCACAAAATTTTGGTCTGCTCGAGGCTATAGTAGAAAACTGAATCGGAAATCTTGTGGTCGGGAATCAAACTTCTTATTTCTTTATTGCCCACAAGGGGCTAAACATAGAGGAGACAGACAAGGACAGACAAACGGATTAAGTCGATTATATCGACCCCAGTGCGTAACTGGTATTATTTAATCGACCCCGAAAGGATGAAAGCAAAGTCGACCTCGGCGGAATTTAAACTAAGAACGTAATGGCAGACGAAATACCGCTAAGCATTTCGCCCGGCGTGCTAACGATTCTGCCAGCTCGCAAAATTCTTACCACACAGCCACATCTACACCTATAGAAATAAGTCACAAAAACCAAATGGTTACATAAATACTAATGACAACAAAATATTAATGACAACAAAATATCTACAAGTAGCTTGCAGTAAAACCAGCTACTGTAACCAAAAGATCTTCTTTATGGCGAAGATGCTTTAAAGGATTTTAATTAATTCCGCCTGTTAGAAATAAATTTCAAGTTAAAAGTTAAATATTTAATCATGCATTGGTGATGTTCTAATCAATAATTAATAACAAACTTAACTAATAATCAATAATAATCGTAATCCAATAACCAATAACAGCTATAAAAATATTCACGTTTATATTTTTAGTGGATCTCAATATAGAAACGAAAATTTCGTTTTTAGTTCATTATAGATTTTGCAAACCACAATCAAGTCACTAATCTGGGGTAGAAACAGTTTCTTCAGAAAATAGTTTGAAGACACGTCTGCATCTAACCATTATCCTGATCGTTAATTATTTTTATACGATACCAATTTCTTATCCCAAGTAACAAAAGGTTCGAAAAACCGCTTCTTTTTTTCTTGCATATTTTGTGTGTGTGTGGGGGGGGTATTAGAAGCACTTTTTGTTTACTTGCCGTTGGTAGTATACAATATTAAATATTGGGAACATATTTACCTGTTTCCAATTTGGATAAGAATACAGGAAGTTACATGCTTGCAAATATATATAGTCGCAGGAGTGGCTTTGTGGTAAGTAGCTTGCTTCCCAACCTCATGGTTCCTGGTTCGGTCCCACTGCGTGGAACCTTCGCCAAGTATCATCTACTATAGCCCCGGGCCGACCAAACACTTGTGATTAGATTTGGTCGACGGAAACTGAAAGAAGCCCGTTGTGTATATATGTGTGTGTACGTGTGTGTGTGTCTTTGTGTGTGTGTATGTATGTATCTATATATATGTATATATATATGTGTGTGTGTGTGTATGTGTGTGCGTGTGTGTGTGTGTTTGTGTTTGTCCCCCAAACCATGGCTTGACAACTGATGTTGGTGTGTTTACGTCCCCGTAACTTAGCGGTTCGATCAAAGCTACCGATAGATTAAGCACTAGGCTTACAAAGAATAAGTCCTGGGGGTGATTTGTTCGACTAAAGGCAGTGCTTCAGCATGGCCGCAGTCAAATGACTGAAACAAATAAAAGAATAAAATAATGAATTTTATACATATATATATATATATATATATATATA
The DNA here is from genome assembly GCF_001194135.2 of Octopus bimaculoides. Taxonomy (NCBI): domain Eukaryota; kingdom Metazoa; phylum Mollusca; class Cephalopoda; order Octopoda; family Octopodidae; genus Octopus; species Octopus bimaculoides. Next base: position 190,050,954 of record NC_068981.1, read on the forward strand.
TATATACTCTCTTTTTTTTTACTCTTTTTTACTTGTTTCATTCATGTGACTGCGGCCATGCTGGAGCACCGCCTTTAGTTGAGCAACTCGAGCCCAGGACTTATTCTTTGTAAGCCTAGTACTCATTCTATCAGTCCCTTTTGCCGAACCGCTAAGTTACAGGGACGTAAACACACCAGCATCGGTTGTCAAGCGATGTGGGGGGGGGGACAAACACAGACACACAAACATATAAAAACACATACAAATACATATATGTACATATATACGACGTGCTTCTTTCAGTTTCCGTCTACCAAATCCACTCACAAGGCTTTGGTCGAAGACACTTGCCCAAGGTGCCACGCAGTGGGACTGAACCCGGGAACATGTGGTTGGTAATCAAGCTACTTACCACACACACATATATATATATATATACATACGGATATGTATAGGTATCAGTTAGAGGGGTTTAATACCTCTAAGGGATAAATAAATTCAAAGTCGCTCCTGGTTATTACCTGGGTAGGTACAGTCTTTTGTAAAGTTGTACACTAGCAGGTGGTTCGGTTGGTAGACCGTAGTTTAGATTATATAGGAGAAGAAAATGGATGTAATAACAATGGGGAACTCATCATTTTCACTGGTATGCCTTTAATTTAATTAGATAACAAAGAAGAAAAAAGCAGAGAAGCTGCTTCTTCCTTCTTTGTTATCTAATTAAATTAAAGGCATACCAGCGATAACTACGAGTTTCCCATTGTTATTACATCCATTTTCTTCTATATATACGTATATGTATATGCGCAAAACAAATGCTACCACAATTTATAATCTTTCCTTTTTATCAATGTGCCATTAAAACACCAACACAGATTAGATTAAATAAGGAAACCTTTTTCATTCAAAAATACAAACCCAAACTTAACCATTGCTAACACATTTAAATAAGGAAATTCATCACCCCACTGGGAAAAAAAGGGGGGGGGGGGAATATAGAACAAAACCATGGTAAATTAATCAAATTCTACCACCTCCTAGATTTCGATTATCTCCCCTATACCGGAAGAAATCCCTAATTACCTCCCCTATCTAGAACTCTTCTTTCTCAGACTGGAACGAACACGACACAATGAAGTAGAGAAATTTGAAAAGACAACACGAAACC
>NC_068981.1:190052827-190061508 GCF_001194135.2 Octopus bimaculoides
ATAATATGCATTATGTATAGCAAGGGCACGGTATATCCTTTGCAACCACAATATGCTACCAAGTGTATTAAAAGTTTGTAAGTCAATACTGTGCCTTACTTTTGTAGTTTTCTCAGTTTTAAGTTTATTTTTGCAGAGCCGCTTGACTAGCTCCCGTGCCGGTAGTATATAAAAAGCACATCCGAACGTGGCCGATGCCAGTACTGCCTCACTGGCTCCCATGCCGGTAGCACATAAAAAGCACCATCTGAACGTGCCCGATGCCAGTACCCCCTGACTGGCTCCTGTGCCGGTAGCACATAAAAAAAGCACCATCCGAACGTGGCCGATGCCAGCCAGTGCCCCCTGACTGGCTCCCGTGTCGGTTGCACGTAAAAAGCACACTCCGAGCGTGGCCGATGCTAGGCCCGCCTGACTGATTCCTGTGCTGGTGGCACGTAAAAAGCACCGACTACACTCTCGAAGTGGTTGGTGTTAGGAAGGGCATCCAGCTATAGAAACATTGCCAGATGAGATTGGAGCCTGGTGCAGCCGCTGGCTTTCCAGACCTCAGTGAAACCATCCAACCCATGCCAGCATAGTAAACGGACGTTAAACGATGATGATAATGATGATGATTTAGGACCAGCTCTGAAATTTACGTTTCGTATACAAATAAGTCTATGTAAACAATGCGAGCGAAGATAGAAAAAAATTGGTAACGGGTGTATATGCATATTTCTAGAGTTATTGCTTTTTCATCAGTACTACATCCAACTCCTCAACTACCCGCGAATGCATTGTATAAATACTCACTACGCTTAGCAACGAGATACAATTGGATAGACACATTTACAAATAGCACACATTCCTGGCGACTGATACGTGAATATTAATTGATAACGAGGGCACAGTTTTGCTAGCAAAACGAAATTATAACTTAATAATCATTCAACGTATATATACATCTTCTTTGGATATTGTGTGTGTGTGTTTATGTGTTTGTGTATATATACGCACACATTCATGGGTATATACACACATATATATACTGGCATTCATGCATATGAATATGTTTTTTTGCGTGTATGAATCTATGTATATGCAAGCGTATGTATGTGTACAAGAAAGAGTTTATTGGTATCATGTAATTTTGTATCTATACGTATCTACATGTGTCTTTAATATACATATCATTAACATTATTTTTGTCTGCAATATAAAATAGCTACCATCCTTTTAATAGATCTAAAAAATTTTTAACTCTATCATATGTCATATTCTACAATTTGGATTAATTTTAGATATAAAATACTTCCATATTAGCTATTATTTAATGGAAATATTATATGTCGTATGAAAAAAGAATTATATATGCGTAATATATTTGATATTTTCTTTTAAATATCATTTCATTAATAAAAAGAAATGTAACATTTAATTCCGACATTCTGGAATGTATTTCTGGTATAATTAAGTAATGTTTTATACAGAGACATTGGACAGGAAACCTAGCGATTGTAGTGGTGGTATTTATCATATTCAGTTTACAAAATTATATAGAATATTTTTGATTCTGCAGCAGTTGTTATTATTTTAACTCTAGAATTCCGTTCAAGATAAGAAGGTCATTGACATGATGGTATTAAATATGTATCTTTGGGTTAATCTTTGATAGGAGATTGTTAACTAATCTATTGGGATAAAGACTTGTAAAATATAGAATACGAGAACAATTAAGACACGATGAAAGAAACTTAGTTAAACGAGTATCTAAATAGTGATAAATTATTAGCTGTCTAATTATTCATCAAAAACGATTTATTCATTAAAAATTACAGTTTGTGATGACTAAGCGAGATGAAAAGTTGTACCAAAAATCGTAACTTCACTTTACTATTTCACGCCATGAAGGCGGCGAATTAGTAAACTTTTTAGGGGACCAGCAAGAGTATCAGAAGGCATAAAGAGGAATATAAAGGAAATCGGAATAGAGTGCCCAGTAGAATTGTTACAAAAGGCCGTGCCAACAAGGCACGGCCAGAATAACCAGGAAAATATTAGATAGCTGAAAAGAATATATAGCATGGTACCGTAGGCTGCAGGTTGTAAGCCCGCTATATATGCAAGACACCAGGCGCTCCAACAAAACCTGTGATAAAGAGAAAATAGCAACAACAACAACAACAACAAAAACAACATTAATAATACTAATAAGACAGTTCCAGCGAATAGTAGTTGTGAGACACGGTAGCAAGGAAAAGAAAGTTGAAGAAGGAACTCGTGAAAAAAGAAAGGAACTCTGTGAAAAGAAAAGGAAAGTAACTCTGTGAAAGGAAAAGAAAAAGAAAGGAACTCTTCATGTCCACTCCGCTAAAATGTTATACGGACACCATTCTCTAGAAGATTCTTCTCTTTCAATCGAGAAGCCAACAGTTCAGCAGAATTTTTTGAGAGGTCCAAGTCACGAATTAGATCATTCATCTCTACCTGGGAGAATAACTGAGGTAAAGTCTCAATTGAAAAGTCTTTGATCTCTAGTGTCTTTTTCAGGTGATGAATCTTCTTTGGTTGGGGATAAAGTTGTCTGTGGCAAGACATTGAAGACAGGAACAGGAAGCTCTTCACTGTGTGGAACTGGTCTAATAGCAGAGGCAAAATTAGGATAGACAAAAGTGTTTGTCGATTTTTCCGGTTAATACACTTCAAATTTTGGTTACAAAAATAGCAGTCGTCCACGTGATTATATCGCTCCCGCCATATCATTGGTTTTGCAAACTTCATACTTTTCCTTGTCCTTTAGTTCATTGTTGCAAAATGTTCTGTACATTGTTTGCAGACACTATGCGGTGCCCAATATTGATCTTGGTCTCCCAGCTTGACCCCAAAATGTGCCATATATGCTCTTTCAACAAAATCAGTGATGTTTTTCCGATTTTCAGGTAATGTGTATTCTCCACAAACATAACAGAACACATTTGGAGAATTAAGGCAACACTTTCTTGAAGCGGACATATTGCAATAATAAACATCTTCAGTTGTTTGAAACTGTAGTATCAAATGCGAATGTGTATGAAATATCAATGAATGATATAGATGGGAAATGTAAAAAAAAAAGCGTTTTCAAAACAGTCGATATTTTTGTAGTTCAAAAATTGTGATTTATAACATAAAATGTCTTCTAGAATTATCCAGAGCTAATAATGGCAAAGTTTAACAACTAAATATCGTTAAACCCACCTCTGCAAAAGCATTGTACATAAGCAATTTAATTCAAATACAACAAACAGCCGGCAGAGAGACTGTTTTTAGCAGATCCCCAATTGCAGGTAATGGGTTAAAGTCATCTTCGGTGTTTGAAAAATAATTTTCTCTCTAATTAAATGTCCGTTTGACCGTGCAAATTATTTGTAGTCAAAGTATTTGTATTCATTGTTGAACATTTATAGAAACATCGGTTTCTTCTTGGAGTAGGCGTATTCACCTTGTTCTTGTTACTGGTGTTGCTGTCATCGAGTCTTAAAATAATTCCGAGTTTAAGGCAAGTCAGACCAGAATATTCTAATCTGGTCTGACATTCGTCCCAATGAGGTAAAGGGCAAACAATCAATAATTACCTTTGTTTTGTTATTGTAATCACATAAAAACTTTTAAACGTTTCCAAGAAACAATCTCGATAATCCGCAAAGTACGGACTCGAATATAATCTCCTCTTATTCGGACAAACTCGAATACGGGGACAACACCGATTTTCGGGATACTGGTGATCCGGAACTTCTTATAATCCGCACTCATTTACGAGCTAGAACTTCAAATTCTCTTGGCCTCCCGATTAGTTTACTGGTACCATACAAACAGTGGTGGACTAGCCAGGTTTGCCAGCTTGCCCGATGGCAAATGGGCCCCTGTGTCATTAGAATCCATATATGGGGGCCCATGTTAGTATCTAAGGGGTCCATCCCCTCAAGTTTGAGAATTTTTTATTCACTCCTGGAAGAATGTATTAATTGTTTCAGCCTGGCTGTGTTTGTAGACAGTTGAAAAGAATACTTTCAACAAAAAAAAAAAAAAAATTAAAAAAATTAAGTGATAGTGTAGTAGTCTGTGGTCTGTAGTTAAAATAGTTGAATGATCTATCCTGCAGAAAGGATTATAGAGTAATCTCCCTTTAATAAGTTTTCCAAAACACCTACGTCATGACACGTGATTCTTAATTATTCAAGAAGCTTCGCGTTTCTCTTGGAACTTTCTAGAATGTCTAGCGTTCCATTAATAAAAACAGCTTGCTTGCCCTGCTCTTTGCTTCTTAGCCCTGCACACCCTTGTACAGTGTCCGGAGATTTCCGGCTTGATAATTTACGTCGAACACGTGTTGTTGCATCGAGATGAAGAATTGTAATCAGGCAAATCAACACCAGTACTCATTGCTTAAGCCAAGTAATTATTTTATCAGTCTCTTTGCCGAACCACTAGATTTCGAGGACGTAAACACATCAACACTGGCTGTTAAGGGGTAGTAGAAGATAAACGCAGACATAAAGGCACACACACCTATCTATCTATCTCTCTTATCTATCTATCTATCTATCTATCTATCTTTCTTTCTTTCTTTCAATCTATCTATTTATCTATCTATCTTATTTATTTATCAATCTATCTATTTATCTATCTATCTTATTTATTTATCAATCTATCTGAAATTAACGTGCAAGTGGCTGAGCACTCCACAGACACGTGTACCCTTAATGTAGTTCTCGGGTAGATTCAGCGTGACACAGAGTGTGACAAGGTTGGCTCCCTTTGAAATACAACAGAAACAGGAAGAAAGAGTGAGAGAAAGTTGTGGCTAAAGAATACAGCAGGATTCGCCACCATCCCCTACCGGAACCTCGAAGAGCTTTAGGTGTTTTCGCTCAATAAACACTCATAACGCCCGGTCTGGGAATCGAAACCGCGATCCTACGACCGCTAGTCTGCTGCCCTAACCACTGGGCCATTGCGCCTCCACACATTGTTAAGCAAAAGCTTGAAACCAATTTTGAAAGTTCGGTGATTTATCCTTTTTTCCTTTTGTCTTTTTGCTTGTTTCAGTCATTTGACTGCGGCCATGCTGGAGCACCACCTTTGGTCGAACAAATCGACCCCAGGACTTATTTTTTTATAAACGTAGTACTTATTCTATCGTTCTCTTTTTGCCGAACCGCTAAGTTGTCAAGCGACGGTAGGGGGACAAATATAGACACACACATACACATATACACATTCACACATATGTATAAATATATATAATTATATATATACGACGGGCTTCTTTTAGTTTCCGTCTACCAAATCGACTCACAAGGCTTTGGTTGGCCCAAGGCTCGAGGTGCCAAGCGGTGGGAGTGAACCCGGAACCATGTGGTTGGGAAGCAAACTTCTTAACACGATTTATTTGTAATATTATCTATCTTTTAGTCCGGGTGGAAGGCAGGGCCTATGAACTTGCACGGGGCATTCGAGTCTAGAGAGAGGGATAGATGGAGGAAAGTGCCTTCAAAATGGATTTTCTTAAAGTATGTAAGGTGGCAGCTTATGGTGTTAAACTGGGTGATGGATTAAGTCTACCGGCCAGGCTGGCTGTGGCGGGATTTGAACTCAGAGCATAAAAAGCCGGGAACAAATACAGCCAGCCTCCTGGCAAATGTTCTTACAATACAGTTCTATATTTAAGAGATGAGGAATTATGTACATTATTTACATTTGACGGATATATGCCTACGGGCATATAGCGTAGTGGTTAAGAGTGCAGGTTACTAACCCTAAGATTCCGAGTTCGATTCCGGGCAGTGACCTGAATAATAATAATAATAATAACATCTAAAAATACCTTAGGAATGAGAACTCGGGTTCGAAATTTCCCCAAGACACCTGATGAAGTCTGGAGGGTATACCAGCCGAAACGTTGGGTTAGCAACAAATACGATGAGGACAAATATCCGTCAGATGTAAATAAGGTTCTTACAATTTTGCCAACCCACCGGTCTCGACTGTTACTTCATTTGGATCCGAAAGAATGAAAGACAAAATTTGACCTCGGTGATATTTGAACTCAGATCACCGAGAGTCAGAAGAAATGCCTTCAGGTATTCTGTTGAAAACCCTGACGCTTCTGCCGGTTCGATGCATAAATTACTTAAAGACGAGTCTGTAACATTCGATCACAAACCCAAACAGATTATATTTCCATTATACCATTAGATTGAATAGTGAATATCGCGATTTAGTAGATATATTATGGATTGGAATAAAACATGAGCGTTGCTGTCGGTGTATTGTGAAGAAAACTATCTGGTTGTTTGTTGAAGTAGCTTTAGAAAATCAATACATTGAACAGAAGGTACGATGAACTAAACTATTGAACAGATAGCTTAACAACAAAAAGGTTAGAAAAGCAGGAACTTCTTCGGATGATGGCAATGCTTCGCAACACAGACTCCGCCAACGTAATATACGACATTTGTGGTATTTCATATTAGTCAACGAACAAATAACTTCAGGCCACCTATTTAAGAATACGTATACATAGCTGTATGTGGGTATGCATATGTTTGCATGTCTGCCTGTATTATTATTATTATCATTATTATTATTATTATTATTATTATTATTATTATTATTATTATTATTGTTGTTGTTGTTGTTGTTGTTGTTGTTATTAATTCATTTAGGCTTAGTGATACTAATAGGCTGATATTAGAACTCAATATACATATGCTTCAGAACAAAGCATCAGTCAAGTTCAGAATAGTCTAGCACACACACACACACACACACACACACATACACACAGACAGGCGCGCGCGCGCATTCACACGCACGCGCACACGCAGGCAAACACAAACGTACTCATACAACACACACACGCACATACGGATACACATAGATACACACAGATACACACACAACGCGCACACACATACACACGCATACACGCTCGCACACACACACATACACACACACACACATATACAAACACACGTGTACACACACACATACACACGCATACACACACAACGCACGCACGCGCGCGCGCACATACACACAACGCACACACGCAACACACATACACACGCACGCACACACGCAAACGCACACGCACACACACACGTACGCACGCACACACATACACACACACGCACACACACACAACACACACACATGCACGCGCACACACACAACACACATACACACGCACGCGCACACACACACACACACGCACAACAAACACACATACATACAACACACACACACACGCACATACACACACAGGCATATGTTTGCACAGCAGTAAATTCTTATGTATGCGAATATCCATATTTACTATTTTGAAAAATGACCAAAGAACAACAAAACCAAACAAAGAACAACAAAAAATATACAAAAAAGAACAACGAAAATCAATCATACCTGACTATGGCATATTTGATAATCAATGACCAACTTGGAACTGTAAGAACTTAGATCAATATCGTTATTTTTTTGTCATTGATCTGCTGTCACTTTCAGAATTACAACGTTACACAACACCTGTAACTATTGGTAGCATAGTAGATTGTTTTTTGCTTTCTAATCTGCATTCCTCTCTTGTGTATTCTGAAGTCTGGAGGCGCAATGGCCCAGTGGTTAGAGCAGCGGACACGCGGTCGTAGGATCGCGGTTTCGATTTTCTCACCGGCGTTGTGCGTGTTTATTGAGCGAAAACACTTAAAGCTCCACGTGGATCCGGCAGCAGGTGGTAGCGAACCCTGCTGTACTCTTTCACCTCAACTTTCTCTCACTCTTTCTTCCTGTTTCTGTTGTACCTGTATTTCAAAGGGGCCAGCCTTGTCATACTGTGTCACGCTGAATCTCCCCGAGAACTACGTTAAGGGTACAAGTGTCTGTGGAGTGCTCAGCCACTTGCACATTAATTTCACGAGCAGGCTGTTCCGTTGAATGAATCAACTGGAACCCCCGTCGTCGCAACCGACGGAGTTCCACGATATTCATGTGTGAAGGCACGTGACCCAGTGGTTAAGGCAGCGGACACGCGGTCGTAGGATCGCGGTTTCGATTCCCAGACCGGGCGTTGTGAGTGTTTATTGAGCGAAAACACCTAAAGCTCCACGAGGCTCCGGCAGGGGTGGGGGTGGGGGTGGCGAACCCTGCTGTACTCTTTCACTTCAACTTCCTCACACTCTTTCTTCCTGTTTCCCTTGTATCTGTATTTCAAAGGGGCCAGCCTTGTCACACACTGTGTCACGCTGAATCTCCCCCAAGAACTACATTAAGGGTACGTGTGTCTATGGAGTGCTCGGCCACTTGCGCGTTAATTTCACAGGCAGGCTGTTCCATTGATCGGATCAACTGGAACCCTCGTCATCGCAACCGACGGAGTGCCACGATTCTGAAGTATAATGTTTATCTCAGAACACAGTAAGCATTTTCCTCTTCAGTCTACGTTTTCTTGTAGATAACCTAGCTTTGTTCGTTATTATTAATTTGAAACATTTTGTCTTTATTTCGCATTTTTTTTTTCAGACGATGCTCTTCCGCTGCAGTTTCTTCATTGATTGTTTCTCTTCCAAACAAGACTGTTTCACTTTAAACTTTTACAGATTTTTAGTTCCATTGTTATTAAACTAATTTTTCTCTGTTTTAATTTGAATTCCTTTGTTAAA
>NC_068981.1:190061857-190066569 GCF_001194135.2 Octopus bimaculoides
TATATATATATATATATATATATATATATATATATATGTATGCTTGTATATATGCATATATGAATGTGTGTTTAAATACACATATATAAACATACGTATGTGTATGCATATATATGTGTGTATATATACATACACATACATATATATGTATATATATATATATATCTGTCTACTCATATTTCTATCTATATCTACCTATCTGTCTGCATCTATATGCGTGTGTGTGTGTTTGTGTGTGTATATATATATATATATATATATATATATACATATATAGGTACATTATGTAATGATTGTATGATTATAAATGTTATACACAACCTAATGCCTTTGTGTCTCTATGCATATATCTACGCATGTAAGCAGGTGAGAATATGTGCGAGAGAGAGAGAGAGAGAGAGAGAGAGAATGGGGGGGGTGGGGGTGCGCGCGTGCGTGTGTGTGTATGTGTAATTCAGTTTGTTTTACATTTGAATCAAAACTGAACAGTTTTCTCAAATGTTTCTTAGAAAAGAAATAATTGAAGATCTTTGTAATCAATATTACATCAGAAGAAGAGAATAGAATTGACTGAGGAGAGCAGAGGTTGGTCTAGCAAAGCAGAGCATTGTTAAAGGAGAGCAGCGGATTAGCTGAGGAGAGCAGATAATTGGGAAAAGAGAGCGTAGGATTGACTGAGGAGGATTGGTGAAGAAGAGTAGAAATCTGCAGGACAACGGATAAAATATCTCGAATTTAAGGACATTCCTTTATATTCTGTGCTAAAATTAGTTAAGGCCGATATCAATCATATTTTATCATTCTAATGACAATTAAATATGTACCAGTCGTATATTGGAGTCGATAGGAGAGAATTCCCTTCCTAAAAGTCTTTACCACGCATGGATATTAAAAATCAATGTTACACAACAAAAAATATTCACCATTTGAATTTATATTCATTAACAAAATACTAATTTTCGTTAGTCTATTGTGTGCTATTTTCAATACACGCATACGTTTACATACATACATACATACATACATACACACATACATACATACATACATACATACATACTTACATATATACATACATACATTCATACAAAGTGTGGTTGAACTTGTTTTGATCTTGGGGAGAGAACGCAAATTCTTAATTCATACGCTACAAATACCATATTTTATTTTATTTTATTTATGTGCCCTTTTAAAACCTAGCCAGGCTCATGGGCCCGTTTTCCCGGTTTCTATGACATATGTGCCCCCTCCCCCCAGCTGGATGGGACGCCAGTCCATCACAGCTTTACTCAAGAAACAGGAAGAAAGAGTGAGAGAAAGTTGGGGCGAAAGAGTACAACAGGAGTCACCACCACCCCCTGCCGGAGCCTCGTGGAGGTTTGGGTGTTTTCGCTCAATAAACACTCACAACACTCGGTCTGAGAATCGAAACCGCGATCCTCCGACCGCGAGTCATTGCGTCTCCACCATAATATTTGGGACTATAACGATCTGGAAGACCTTAAGATTTAGAGGATGATTAACAAAACAAGATGCTTTCCTTCAAAATCTTGCTACCAAGCAGGTGGCCGGACAAAATTTACTCGATATTAAAACGAGAAAGTGAAGAGCACTCGGTGTATGTATGTATGTATGTATGTATGTATGTATGTATGTATGTATGTATGTATGTATGTATGTCTCTTCTATTTTTTTAATTATTATAAATCTTCCACTGAGGAGGGAGCTGGTTTCCAACAAAGAGGCAAAGCTCCATCTTTGGAATGTATTTAACACAGACAAATTCACATTTGGAACTTGAGAAAAGTCTTGCATATTTTTATTGTTCCACTCACAGATTGCACTTGTAATGTATGAATCAGCTGGTTGACTTCTCTTTCAGAAAATCCCAGTTTATCCAGATTCTCCTTTAAGCATTTACTAACAAAACCTAGTGCTCCAATTGTTATTGGTATGAATATGAATTCATAGTCTGGATATAGAAGCTGGAGGTTTCGAAGCAGTTGTCCATAAATATCGCCTTTTTCTTTGATTTTCAAAGAGATATTTATATCTGCAGGGAAGCTGATCTCTATGATGGTACATACCTTTGCCCCTCTGTCCCAAACAACAATATCCGGCCTGTTATGTTTACATTTGACAGAAGTTTTGATGGGAATATTCCACCAGTATTCCTTGAGTTGGTGTTTATGAATGTATTCCATAACAGTGGGAATTTTATAAGGTTATTTCAGGACAGTCTTTTTGCGGATGGCATTGTAAATTGTTTTAGCAACAACATCGTGCCGCATAGGGAGGTAGTACCGTGACGACATTTTAGGACATCTGCTAATCACATGCTTAATGTCTTCCACAGAAACATGACATAGCCTACACATGCGGTTGCACCTTGGGATTACAAGCGTGTCACTGTCTCTCTTGTTCACCAGGTACTTTGTGGCAATCTCCTGTTCCTGGATTGCAAACGCGTAGCCTTCAATGTGTGATGTGATGTTGTGGTCTTGTGTCCAAGAGCGGTTGCGCTTCGTGTCAATTCTACTGTCTTCTACAAGCTTCCGAGCAACATACCCATGCATGTTTTTTTGTTTTTTTTGTTTTTTTGCATACTGAGTGCTTTCCATCCAGATCTTCTCTGAGGTAAGAGAGCCCAGCTATTTTGGAGCTGCAAAGATCATCAGGAAGAGAGTGTTTCTTAAAGAGCTCACTGCCAACTTGTACAATGTTGTTCACTTCACTTTTTAGCACTCCATTAATATATTTATTTTTGCTGCTGTTGTTTAGCAGGTGCTGCCTGAGTGCTACCATACAGCATTCGAAGGCCGTCTGCAATGATCTCAGGCCTCTATCACATTCATTTCTTTCTTGGTAGAGCCTGTCAACATCACTGTTTCTGTGGAAGTTCCCAGTTTTTGTCAGGATTTTGCGGGTTTTGATATCTATGGAGTGGGTTTCCTCTACAGACCAATCAAGTATCCCAAATGTTCGGATCAGCACTGGTACTGCAAATGCATTGTGGGATATTGTTTTGTTGTAAGAGGAGAGTTCTGACTGCCATATTTTCCTAAGTCTGGTGCAATATTCTCAGGTCACTCTATCTTTATTCACAGTGCCTTCAAATGATACATTTTCATCAATGCCTTGGTACTTGTAACGTTTTTTGTACGTATGTATGCATGTACATATATATATATATATATATATATATATATATATATATATATATATATATATATACAAATATATATATACACTTACATGCACACATGCATACAGCCATACACGTATACATACATACATACATACATACATACATACATACATACATGCATACATAAATCCTTTTACGTTCACTTTGAAGTATTTCATTCTCCTAGTGTCTAGCAGATAAATAACAGTGAGAAATGTGGGTCGATGTTAATCAGAGATACCCTTTCTTCAATCTTTTTTGCTGATGTTTACTATCAGAATTAAAATTCAAAATGGCCTCTCGTTATTTCGTTCTTTGAAATTTAACCTGAGATTTTTCTTAGAAAATCATAAATCTCACCGTTATTGAATCAGTAAGAGACATATTTTAATGATTATTTTCAGTAGAGAGTTGGAAAAACAGAATCTTCATTTATCAACTATAACTAAAAATCATCAGAAAATCAATAGACAACAGCAACAATAATTTATTTTTTTTAAACGACTATCATACAATATATGATTAATTTTTCTGCTCATATTTCTAACCTACGCTGTTGTACATCTGAAATTATAAAGCAAAAACACATAGTCGTCAAAGCATTGGGAAAATTTAAATGAAGCTTAAATAAAACATCTTGAGAATGTCACGGTATTTTATTGATTGTATGCGAACATCTGGAGAATGTAAATAGATGAATAATGTTACATAAATAACACAGACCATTGTTTGAGTGTTCCATCATCACTAAGACAATTGTTATATCTAATCTAATTCGAAAGACATAAGTAACAAATATCTAAAATAGATACATAAATATAGTTCTAAATCATTCTATTTTCCATACCACTGAACTTTTTTACTATCATCATATAAGAATGTAACTACGTCTTACATAAACGCGGTTCAACTCAGTTGAACCTCGACTATCTATTTATCACACCAGAAAATTATTAAACATTTAAGTTATAAGATACTCATATATGGCGCTCGATCGGTTAAGACGGCAAGTGTTCCGGTTGATCCGACCCACGGAACAGCTTCCTCTTGATGTTAACGTGCAAGGGATTGGAGCACTCTACACACACGCATACCCTTAACGTACTTCTCAGAGAGATTCAGCTTGACACAGAATGTGACAAGGATGGCCCTTTGAAACACAGTTACAACTCTTTTCTGCCAACTGAGTGGACTGGAGCAACGTGAAATAAAGTGTCTTGCTCAAGGACACAACGCGCCGCTGTGAATCGAACTCACAACCTTACGATCGTGAGTCGAACACCCTAACCATTAAGCCACGTACTTTCACACACGCGCGTGCATACGCACAACACACAAACACAAACACACACAGACACACACACACACACACACACACACACACACAACACACATAAACACATTAACATCATTTTACCGCCCAATTTTCCATATGGGTTAGATGTAATTTGTTGGTGCAGACATTCTGCGGTGGGGCATCCTTCATGTCCCCAATCCTCACCTGTTTTAAAGCAAAGTAATGTTT
>NC_068981.1:190066933-190070216 GCF_001194135.2 Octopus bimaculoides
TATATATATATATATCAGGTCATCCCATAACTTCTGTCCGATTTTACCTTTTTTAAAATTGAATGAAATTTAATAGTATTTTAGAATGTCTAATGGAATTAAAATTCAGAAGTGGAGATTTCAGCCTTGAAGATGAAGATCGAGCAGGATGTCCAGTTGAGTTTGATGATAAGCTCCTTGAGGGATTACTTGAAGAAAATCCTACATTATCAGTTGAAGAATTGGCAATAAAGCTTAGTTCAAACCATACAACTGTTCAGTGTCATCTTCAACAACTTGGAAAGGTTCCTAAACTTGGAAAATGGGTGCCTCATGAATTGTCCGAAAGGAACCGCAAATCTCGAGTTGACATCTGCTCTTCTCCCCATTCTCGTGAACTCATTTTACCCTTTTTGGAGAGATTTGTGACTGGTGACGAAAAATGGATCTTCTATCGATATGTTAAATATCGTAAACAGTAGCTTCGTAAAAGGGAAAAAGCTCAACCACAACCGAGAAGGGAACTTCATGGGGAAAAGGTTCTTCTCTCTATCTCGTGGGATTGCAAAGGAGTAATTCACTTTGAATTGTTACCACCTAATGCAACAATCAATGCTCAAGTCTACTGTCAGCAATTAGAGTGTTTGAACCAAGTTTTGAAGAAAAAAAAACCCGCTTTAGTGATGTTTCGTCAGGACAATGCGCAACCCCAAACTGCAACGATCACATCACAGAAGATCGAAGAGCTTAGCTGAGAAAAAATTCCTCTTCCACCTTATTCTCCCGACCTTGCCCCTTCAGACTACCATTTGTTTCGTAGTTTACAGAATCATTTGGGGGGACATAACTTTCGCAAGCCAGGAGGAGGTCGAAACTGACATTTCAGAGTTCTTTGCTTTGAAACCAAAAGAATTTTACATTGATGGGATTAAAAAGCTTGTAAATAGATGGAAGGAAGTCATAGATAATGAGGGAAAGTACATTGATGATTAAATTTCAATTAAATATAATATTTGATCCCTTCCTTTTTTATTCAAAATTCGGCCCAGAACTTATGGGATGACATTATATATATATATATATATATATTTATTTATATATGCATATATATTTCTGAATGAATAACTGTATGTAGACAGACAGACAGACAGATATATAGATAGATAGACACATACACGCACACATGTACATAGGTGAACAGAGTGTGAAAGGAATTCGCAGATATATTTGGTAATTTTTATCAAGTAGAAACTAGAGGAATTTAGTTTCAAGGCGGCGAACTGGCAGAAACGTTAGCACGCCGGGCGAAATGCTTAACGGTATTTCGTTTGCCGCTACGTTCTGAGTTCAAATTCCGCCGAGGTTGACTTTGCTTTTCATCCTTTCGGGATCGATAAATTAAGTACGAGTTACGCACTGGGGTCGATGTAATCGACTTAATCCCTTTGTCTGTCCTTGTTTGTCCCCTCTATGTTTAGCCCCTTGTGGGCAATAAAGAAATAAGAAACTAAATGAATTTTAATAAAAATGGCTGCACATATTCTCCCTAAGTTTTCTTATAATATTATTTCAATGAATCCACCTTGAGATTCGGTGACTTCTTTAATACAGGTTCGGAGTCGTTAACATGCCTATACTTATCCATTTCGGACATCATCCAAAGAATGGCAGCCTTCGTTGAAGCTATGATATTGTGAAAAAGTTGATTTGTTTCTTTCGACAACGCTCCAAATGTAGTGGTCCATGGAAATGAAATCTGGCGGGTTTGGAGGCGACACTTCTCAATTTCCCGCCTCACCTGTAATTTTAAGCCCAAACAACAACAATCTCGATGTTTTCTCTGTCTTTGCTTCTATCTACCTCACTTCAGTATCTGCTTCATCACTCTCCCTTTCTCTCTCTTTCTTCCTGTGTCACTATTTGTCAGTCTGCCTGTCTGTTTCTTTTCCTTTCTCTTTCTCTCTGAAGAAGAACAAGTGTCCGAAACGTTAGATCTGTCTTCTTCATCATGGCATAAAATTCGTTCCACTATTTTGTTCTTTATATAATAAGTATCCTGGTTGAAATTAAGAGCAGAAAATCTATAAAGAATAACAGTGAAATGCATTTTTGTTTGTAAATCTAAGGAGTTTCCATGACAACCAAAAAGATAAATACTTTAAATATGGCTTTAGAAAGAGATTAACATCGTAAAAATATCATGACCAAAAATCAGTGAGATATTTACTCTTGGTAATTTACCTTCTGGTTGAGACTCAGCTGTTTCTTTTTCCACTTGTAACTTAACATGATTAGGAATTTCAAAATTCCATGCTAAAATAATGTTAAAACTGTTCAACAACTATTCAGTTCGAACTGAGAAATTCTTCTGCATGTGGACAAAAGATAAAACCGAAGAATGCTTGAGCGGTCGTTCAACCTGCTAGAAATAATAGCAAAATATTTTTTTAACTGATTTCCAACAGTCTTAGCTGACGAGGTGACGGGAGACAACCATTAACAACGATATCGTTCTCTACCTACTCACCCCCAACTCTCTCACTCTCTCTCTTTCTCTGTCTCTCTTTCTAATTATCATCAGTACAGCTTTCGTAAGTAAAGATGAACTGATGACCCACTACTTTGTTACACACCGGTGGAGTCTCAGCTCAGAGAAAATCTAATGAAAGCAATGTCACCACCTTCGAACTCACCAAAGCTATTGATTGCATCTGGTATGCGAACGTTCTATTGAAGCTACTTTTCTGTTAGCTTCACCCGTTTCTCATCTCTCAGATAGACAGCTTCCTATCAGATCGCTCCATTGTGGTGCATTTTCCTGAAGATAGCTTTCTCCATCCCTCACTCTGTCAATAATCTACTTGCAGTCACACAACGTAAGATCTTCTTAGATGATTTTTGCCTTTCAATCCTACGTAGCGTTTCTCAGTCACACACCATCCACATCCAACTCACACATCATGTGTCAAACTTGTATTGATTCCACGAACAGAAGCCTTGAAAGAATATCCAATGAGATTGTTCCAATCTTATCTCATTCAACAGCCAGAAAACAGCATCGCACCATACACATCTGAAATATAGGCAACATCTAACTCCAGCCCTCATAATCACTTCAAATGTTGATCCATTTCACCACAACAGACCTTCCAGGATTTCTCCTATTGAAAGTAAATCCATAGCTTAACTAGAACCGCATCTTGCAAACTAATCAGTCTCTTCAGGGCTTGAAAATACTGGTACTTAACTTATCGACTGCGAAAAGATGAAAGGCAAAGTCGACCTCGGCGGAATTTGAACTCAG
>NC_068981.1:190070316-190080108 GCF_001194135.2 Octopus bimaculoides
TGTTGTTTTTTCGTATATTCTCCCATATATATATATATACACACACATATGTAAATACACACACACACACACACACATATATATAATGGGCTTCTTTCAGTTTCCATCTACTAAATCCACTCACAAGGCTTTAGCCAGCCTGAGGCTATAGCAGAAGTCACTTGCCCAAGGTGCCATGCAGTGGGACTGAACCCAGAACCATGTGGTTGGTAAGCAAGCTACTTACCACACAGCCACGCCTGCACCTATTCGTATATCCTCTTTAATTTACTTCTTTTTAACATTCAGAGAAAAAACAAAAATAATAATAATATGGAATTTTTGAAACAATAAATTTTAGAAAGAAGCAGCCTATCGACTAAGTAGGTAAACATTCTTTACAGGCAACGCAAGCAAGGAAAAGGAGACATTAAACGGATGATGATGATATCTAGATATCTATCTATCTATGATAGGGAGAGATGAATGGAAGATTTCGGTTGCAATTTGTAGCAAGTAGACTAGTCTCATAGAGGCTTGTCTTGTTGGTTCAAAGGTAATTATTTTAATACCTGTGGTGAGAGAATTATCTAAACTCTTCTGACTTGCTATTGATTTCTTTTTGATTTATGAGAAAATTGAATGTCATCACTTATATACAGTTTTAAGCATCGGTTCTATTATAAATGTGAAATAGCTTCAATCAAGAATTTTACGAGACAAAATAGTCATGAAAGTATAGTTTAAAAAATACTTTAAAGTCAGGCACAAGTGTGGCTGTGTGGTAAGATGCTTGCTTGCCAACCACATGGTTCCAGGTTCAGTGCCATTGCATGGATTTCGTAGATGGAAACTAAAAAGAAGCCTGTTGTATGTAAGTATGTATGGATGTATTTATGTATGTGTCTAATTCTTCAGTTTTATTTCAACATTTCTTGCCAATAGAGAAAGAACCGGTTTCTAAACTAAATCCACTACATGGATTTGGTAGATGGAAACTGAAAAGAAGCCTGTTGTATGTATGCGTTTATGTATTTATGTAATTCTTCAGTTTTATTTGAAGATTTCTTGCCAATAGAGAAAGAACTGGTTTCTAACCTAGATTCAAGGCTCCTTCATTGGAATTTCAACATCAACAACAGGGTATGTTTGTTTGTATGTATATATGCATGTATGTATATGTGCAGATTTGTATGTATTGTTTTATGTATGTATACTCAAACACTACACTCTTGGAGCGATTGGTGTTAGGAAGGGCATCCAGCTGTAGGAACCTTGCCAGATCAGATTGGAGCCTGGTGCAGCCTACTGGCTTGTCAGTCAAACCATCCAACCCATGCCAGCATGAAAAGCGGACGTTAAATGATGATGACGATGAAGATAATGATAGTTGCATATTTAAACATGCTCATATGTCTATCTAAATAATAAACTTCTGGAAAGTCTCACAGATTTTTACAGTTCCAGTGATTGATTGGATTTGTAGTCTTCGAATTAGCTTTCTCCTTTCTGGTTTTGAGAAGCCTAATTTCTCAAGATTGGTATTTAGGCAGTGTGTTACATATCCCAGGGCCCCAATAATTACAGGTATAAACCTAAACTTGTAATCTGGAAAGAGTAACTGCAGATTTCTCAATAGTTCAGCATAGGTGTTCCCTTTCTCACTGATCTTCAGTTTCATGTTAACATCTGGTATGTATGTATGTCATTATTCAATTTATTTCAAGATATTTTGCCAATAGAGAAAGAACCGTTTTCTAACCTAGATCCAAGGTTCCTTCATTGGAATTTCAACATCAACAACCACATATTTTTGTATGTATGTATGTATATATGTATTATGTATTTATGTATGTATGTATATATGTATGTGCTGATTTGTATGTTTTATGTATGTATTCTCATGCATATAATTACATATCTAGGCATGCTCATATATATTTGAATGATAAACTTCCAGAAATGTATGTATGTATATATGTATGTATGTGTGTCTGTGTGTCTGTGTGTATCTGTGTCTATGTTAATTCCATCACCACCAACACTGTTTGACAACTGCTGTTGGTTTGGTTATGTCCCTGTAACTTAGCAGCTCAACAAAAGAGACCAACAACATAAGTACCAGGCCTAAAAAGACAATAAAAGGCACTTGAATTGATTCATTTAACTAAACATTCTTGAAGGTGGTGCCCCAGTATGGCCGCAGTCAAATGACAGAAACAAGTAAGACATACAAGATGAAAGATAAAAGTGAAAGCAACTGGTGCAGGGTTTGAACTGGTTTCGCAGAAATTATGAGATGATGAAATGAATCAGTGTTTCTCATAACTCTGGTCAATTAAGAGTTTGATGCCACTTCTTCATTAGAGGATTTTCTAATTATGAATTAATTCTCAAGATTTTAATGCAAATGATATTGAAAATGACAGAAAAGAGAGAAGGACCTTCTTATGGGACTGAACCAATCCATTTATTGCCTGCCTGGACAATTGCGTAACTAATTATTCTGGAGAAGATCTGTATCTTCTTAAATTACATTCTGTAATTTGGTTCTACCATTTTAACTTTATTGTCTCAATATGGTTTGTCACTGACTTAGAACTCTGTTCAATATTAGATAAAATAGCATAGCACTAAATGACAGAAGAATTGCATCATGAGAATAAAATGGCAGAGCTTAAATGGCAGATTCAAAATTATGGCATTCAGTTTCAAAAGAGAGGAGAACCAATATTTCAATCAGTAATGTGGTTGTTTGTGAAGCAATGGATTTGTGGTTCAAATAATACAGGTGGGTTTGTTACTATCTGCTTCTCTTTTCTGAATCAGATTGTTGCTTATAATATCTCATGATTTCCTAACATCCTGGCAAATGATGGCATGATGGATTTTACTTTACTGCTGCATTGCTATGAAAGAATAACAATATAGGGAGAAAGAATAAAAAGGGCTGAAGGGAAGATGACCAGGTAAAAACATCTTTGACCCTCTAACATTTAAACTGACCACATCCAGCCAAAATATTCGACCTGTTTCATGTTCAAACTACCTACCTTACAATGTCATTTTAAATATATACAATCACATCAAGGAAATCTCAAAGCTACAAGATAATGTATGATTGATTCAAAACAAGGTGATTAAGTATTACGTTTGATGGGGTAATCTGAATGCTACATGGTTAAGCGCATTTATTCAAAATTATCTGAAAGTGTTTCATACTTTATTTTTACATTTTATTCTTTAATAAAGATCCCTGTTCAAAACATCAAAATTCCCATCTTTAACACATTATATTTATATTTGTGGCTTCTATTACCATTCTTTTCCTGATGCCAATTAACACAAGTTTCCTCTGACTCTAAGTTTCATTCATATCCAAACTGTTTGGTTGTTTTGGGCTCAACAATTTCATTCAGCAGACAATACCACACGGCATTTCATTCTGCACAAATACAGTCACTGTATTATCTCTTTCTTTCTTTTTAAATAATTTACACGAATCACCTCTTGTTGATGGTTGATAATAATAAATATTGTGACAGTAATAAATATTATCGGTACGTAAAATACTGTCTAATTTACCAACTAGTTCTGAATTTTGAAACCACATCAGACAAAATATTTCGTTTTCTGTCAGAAAAGCTGATTGCCAATTTGTGAAATGTAAAGATTCTTATGATGAAACTGTGTTAAGTCATTTTATTCTACAAGTATTTTCTCTATGAATGATGGTAACAATAACAAGTTAACGACTGATAGCTGCCTCCCTTGAGGTTGTCCGATATTTCTCCAAATGTTATGGAAAGTTTATTTCTCTGCCTCCTTGCTTCCTGTTTCTTCTTTTAGAAAGAAAAATGAAAGAAGAAAGAAAAAAAAAAAAATCAATGCGACTTGTATAAATTATTTTGTGTCTTTATTTGTTAAATTTTCCTTTTGGGAAAATTTTTGTCTGTGTCAAAGCAGAAATATAACAAATCATTGTTGGTGTATCATGTTGGAATTGAAATCAGCTTGATAGCTGGACATTCCTCTGCCTGGGGTGGGGTTTGGGTGGGCGGGTGGAGGGCAATGAAACTGATACCGGTAATATATGTGATACTGAATAGACTGCACAGCTTTATCCTACTAGATCAGGGGTTCCCGCTCAAGCAAATATATAAATAGATTTATAATCGTCATCATCATCATCATAATTCCCACCGCCACTGCCATCACCACAGCCACCGGAGCGGAGCCATCATCATCATCATCATCATCATCATTCCCACCACCACTACCACTGCTGCCATCACCACAGCCACTGCAGCCATTATCATCACCATCATCGTCATCATCATCATCATCATCATCATAATTCCCACCATGGTGGTGGTGGGAATGATGAAGATGATGATGATGATGACGACAACAATGATGAGGATGATGATGTTGATGTTGATGTTGATGATGATGGCTGTGGTGGCCGTGTCAATGGTTGTGGAGGTGGTGGTGGTGGGAATTATGATGATGCTAATGATGATGATGATAATGATGATGATGATGATGATGATGATGATAAATCTATTTATATGTTGCTTGAGTAGGAAGCCCTGATCTAATAGGATAAAGCTGTGCAGACTGTTACAAGAACACAGTGGTCCTCAACCAGTTTCTGTCCCCTGTGGACCCCTTTCATTCCTATTTTATTCAACTGGACCCTCACAGCCATTCAATGAAGAAAATATTTTAGCAAATTAAATTTAAATGTTGAAGTGAATCTAATGGTTTTTGTGTGTTTTTAAATGGCTTATAAACACCTTCAATGCTGCATTTGTATATATATATATTCATTTTTTTATCTAGTTTCAGCTCATGAGCTGTGGCCATGCTGGGGCACCACCATTACATATATATATATATATATATATATATTATATATGTATGTATATGTTTTGTGTGTCTGCGTTTGTCCCCACACCATTGCTTGACAACCAATGTTGGTGTGTTTACATCCCTGTAACTTAGCAGTTCAGCAAAAGACACCAATAGCATAAACTAACAAAGAATAAATCCTGGGGTCAATTTGTTCGACTAAAGGTGGTGCACCAACATGGCCACAGTCAAATGACTGAAACCAGTAAAAGAATGAAAGAATAAAAGAGAAGAAAAGAATAAAGCACTTTGTGAAGTGGGGTGTGGGTGGGGTGGACTGAGCAGGGACAACATAAGGTTGAGAAGGGTTCTTTAGATTTGTTGAGGGTAAGAAAACATCTGGGGGTTTGCACCATGGCAAAGATGCACCCAGTAGACTTTGTAATAAGGAAGGGCATCCAGTGGTAGACGCTGAGTAAAAACCAAGAGACTGGAGCACAATATGGTGTGCTTATCTGCTGGATTTTGGCAAACCATCCACTTCATGCCAGCAAGGAAGATGAATGTAAAATGATAATGATGATGATGATGGTGATGATGACAATGACAAGGAGGAGATGGAGGAAGAGGAGGAAGAAGAAGAAGATGATTTAAGGCTTTAGAAAATCCATACCAATGCTTAAGTATTTTGGAAAATATGTTATTCAATAATTCTGTTAGCCACAAATATGATTAATGTAACAAGATAAGCCATTATTTTCTTTATATTTTTTTTTC
Source organism: Octopus bimaculoides (assembly GCF_001194135.2). Classification (NCBI taxonomy): domain Eukaryota; kingdom Metazoa; phylum Mollusca; class Cephalopoda; order Octopoda; family Octopodidae; genus Octopus; species Octopus bimaculoides. The sequence continues at coordinate 190,075,927 of NC_068981.1, forward strand.
TTAATTTTTAACTTTGAAATTTTTCTTTTTAACTTGTCCTGCAGATTTTGCCAGCAGATTTTTGCTTCATTTCCAGTGTGTCATAAAGTGAAAAAACAAAACAAAAAAGATATCAGAAACCACTTGACTAGACTACATATAATCATCATTACAGATATTAATTACATACAATAATCATTATGTACATTATCTTCTAGATTATAATTCTTTCTGCTATAGGTCCAAGGCCGAAATTTTGGGGGAGGGAGCTAGTCGATGAGATCGACTCCACTACGCAACTAGTACTTAATTTATTGACCCCGAAAGGACAAAAGGCAAAGTTGATCTCGGCGGAATTTGAACTCAGAACGTAAAGACAGATGAAATACTGCAAAGCATTTCACCCGGAGTGCTAACGTTTCTGCTAGCCTGCTGACTTCGAGGCCTTTCCGAATGCCAACCCCTTTACAGAGTGTACTGGATATTTTGTCTCATACCCCCAGCACCAGAGAGGCCACCAAGTAACTTGCAAGACAAGACTCCGCTCAACTGAGTGGGGGAGGTCTAAGTTAAATACGTCAAAAAAGGGGTCGGTGTACCTGAATACTTGAATTCTGAAAGCATAAAACGTCTATTGGAGAAATACTTTACTCTAATGTAAATATCTGTTTAGTAATGACTTCGTATTAAGGTTAAATTTCAGATGGTTAGTTGTGATAGCTTTGTGGTTAACTCTCTGCTGTTTAAAGAGATTTATATGAACCTTGTTTTATTATACTTGCTATTATTATGACTCTTTAGCAGTGATTAGACTTGTTAGAATGTAGGTTTTGATTTATACATGGTTCGAGTAAAAATTAACTATCTTCTTAGGGACGCATAATAAGTCTACCTTCCATCATATTTTGTTGTTGTATATCTTAAAATATAAAAATGCACCCTTTTAAAGCCTAGCCAGGCTCATGGGCCCGGTTTCAATGGCGTATGTGTTTCCCAGCCAGTCCATCGCACGTTACTCATTTTTGCCAGCTAAGCGGACTGGAGCAACGTGAAACGAAATGTTTTACTCAAGAACACAACGCGTCGCCCGGTCCAGGAATCGAAACCACAATCTTGCGATCATGATGCTGACACCCTAACTACTAAGCCAAGGGCCGCCTTATTGCATATCTTACGTTTCCTTAAATACATTCACATTTTAGCTCATATCACATAATTCATTGATTTGTCTTCTTCTCAATAAACGTAACAGCATATTGTGTGGTTCCATGTATTGCACTTACCTTATCATTAAAAAAATTTTTTTTTAGTTTTCTTCTTCTGCGCCATATTGTGTCTTGTCTCACATTTTTTAATTCTACGCGTTAGTTTTAATATTTGTGGTCACGTATAACTTTCATTTCATTTACATTCGCTTTATGTTTTTTTGGAAGACAGAACCCCTCACTCTCGGCTTGATGGCTGGTACTGGTATGTTTAATCTCTATAACTTAGCCGTTTGGCAAAAGATATTCAATAAAACAAGTACTAGGCTTCAAAAATAATAAGTATGGGGGTTGATTCATTCAACAAAATATTCTTCTAAAGACTGAAACAGATGAAAGATAAAATAAGATGCAATAGGAGAATCTTTTCCACCTTAATTGCAACTGAAGTAAAAAAAAACAATTTATGGTTTGTTATATGTACACCTGTCTAAATAACTTTCCTTACTCTAGAAGCATCTAATTTTGAGAAGAAAAATTGTCACATGGTAACACACAATCAGTGAATTGTATAAATAAATATTATGATTGTGTGTAAACCGTCTGAATCAATATTTCCAAACTCATTACAAATCTAGTGAATTAGTTAACTGATAAGCAGAGATGAAAGGAAGAGCTTATGTGGATATTGTGAATTATGATAAGGTAAAATAACTATATTCAAATATCATAAAAATAATGGCTTGATTACAAATAAAAAATATAACTTAGTTTCATCAAACTCCAAACCAGAAGCTGTGTGAAAGTGTTTGTGTTTCGAACTGCCACCAAAAGCTTTGTTTTGGTTTAACCCTTTCATCATAGTGAAGATTGCTTGCCAACATAACATGGCAGTCCTGGTTTAGGACGAATGTTGCTGTAATTTAGCCCTAGGAGACATCGTCTCCAGCTGACTATATGACACGATCTGTGTCCTTATATTTTCGAACAAGGGAATCTTGCACCCCCACTCAGCTCAAAACAATATCTGTGTCGCGATTTCCGGGTTATTTCCCTTCATCAGCACAGAATAACGGGAAATAACCTGGAAATCGTGATACACAGATACTGTTTTGAGCTGAGTGGGGGTGCTAGATTCCCTTGTTCAAAAATATAAGGACAGACCGTATCGTATAGCCAGCTGGAGACAATGTCTCCTGGGGCTAAATTACAGCGACATTCGTCCTAAACCAGGACTACCATGTTATATTGGCAAACAATCTTTACTCCAAATTACTGTTGCTGAATATCTCTCGTTGTAAGATTTAAAAATAGTAATTATGTTTTATCATTGTCCATGTTTTTTGCCATGATACTTATTTGTTCTGGTTCCTTTTGCATCATTCTCTCTTTTGTCCAACTGCTTGGTCGCTTGGAATGTGCACACAAACACATCATAGAATTGAGAAGGCTCTTCAGGCTAACAAGAAACAAGGCCACTTCACTGGTGCTGGTGCTACGTTAAAATGCACCCAGTATATTTTGTAAAAGTGGTCGGTGACATTAAGGGCCGAGAGTTGTAGAAACTAACGCATAAAGGACAGAAACATACAAACAAGACATCCTCTGATCTATCAAGGAAAGCAAAGGCTTCATGTAAGAACCGAATTTAACGGCGATAACAAATTAAAGCCATGCTAGTATGGAAAGCAGCAATAAGCTGATGATGATGACGATGACGATGACGATGATGATGATGACGAAGATGATGATGACGATGACGACGATGACAACGTCGACGATGACGATGACGACGACGACGATGACGATGATGACAGTGATGAGGAGGGTGTGGTAGAACTGAGTCTTGTAGAACTGAACAATAAACAATTGATATGTTTAACACGATTGTAGTAGTGAAGGCAAAATAATTATTTAGCTTCTCTTGGGATAATTCTCATGGAATTGTGAAACATATATATATATATATACATGTAGTCTGAAGATAATTATGTGTGATGGTGGTGGGTGGTGGTAGTGGTGGTGGTGACGACAATGATGATGATTCTGTACACTGAAATATTACCATCATCATTCCATTTACAGACTTTCTTTTTTTTTCTCCCCAGGTATTGCATGACTTCAACAGGATTTTTTCCCCAACACATCTCACTTCTTGTCAGTCCTTTTGTTGATTCCTTCACCAGATTCACTATGCTGAGATGAGCTTTCATCATTTCTGCCCATGTCTTCCTTGGTCTTCCTCTTTCTTTCAAGTTACTTCTGTTCGTATTATTAAAGAAGTTAATGTCGTAATCAATCTAAAATATTTACCAGTCAGATATGATTGATGTTGCTTATAGATTGAGATAAATTCAGCTAAAAGTATCACATTCGACAAACAATTAATATGATTAATAGGATTGCTCTAAGTTCGAAAACATTTTCTCTGTTTCTGATGTAACTTTTTCCATTTTTAGAATTTCGAATCTTGAATTTGAATAATCACAGAATAGAATTATTTTACTACGCAAATTACTGTGTGAGCAGTTTTTAATTTTCAGATTAAAATTTAGTATGGGATATATCCAAAGATTTTCACTCTCACTGTGTTTGTAAATTAGATAAATCTACGAGATACATAGCGTTTGACAGGTGTAAATGTCTGCCATATAACTGGCGCTCTGTTGTTTGTGATGACTAGGGTTCTAGTTGTCCTGATGAAAGGGACAGTCCTCTCATGAAATTATGGGCAAATGGCCAAGCACTCCATAGGTATGGATACCCTTAATGCAGTTCTAAGAGGGATTCGATATGAAACAAAATGTGACAAGGCTCGCCCTTTGAAATACAAATACTGTTCAGTATTGCCAGCTGAGTGGAGTGACGTGAAATAAAGTGTATCGCTCAATGTTACAACATGTCAGCAGGAATTGAACTCATGACCTTACGATTGTGCGTCAAATACTCTAACCACTCAGCCACGAGTCTTACACCATGCCCCCCCCCCATATATATA
>NC_068981.1:190080735-190083778 GCF_001194135.2 Octopus bimaculoides
CAAACACACACACACACACACACACACACACACACACACACATATATATATATACATACATACATACATACAGTCACTATAATGATATTTAAACCTCTTCAAGATACACTGGTTTAATATATTGTATTTTGAAGAGATATTTTTTCAATGAATATATTATATAAAATATTGTAAAATATCAAATATTATTATTGAGTGAGAAAACAAAGAGATCTAATGGATACACATTAATTCCTTAATTAATTAACATACTCACCTACAATTGTTTCATTTCACAACCAAAATGTAAACTACAAAACATATATAGATATATAATTTTGCATTTTAAAATACCTTGGATGGAAAATCATCAGGGTGCACAAAAGGACAATATAAGGATCACATTATGATCCATTATTCGGGATATATAGTCCTGTTTATCAGTAATAATAAATGTGAAAGTGAATGACAGTGTGTCATAGTTTTTCAACTTTACTTTTCTGATCCCCCTCTCTCACTATTCAATGACACTTCTACTATTCCTCATGCTTTACCCCTCTCTAACTATTCAATGACACTTCTACTATTCTTCATGCTTTACCCCTCTCTAACTATTCAATGACACTTCTACTATTCCTGATGCTTTACCCCTCTCTCACTATTCAATGACTCTTCTACTATTCCTGATGCTTTATCCCTCTCTAACTATTCAATGACACTTCTACTATTCCTCATGCTTTACCCCTCTCTCACTATTCAATGACTCTTCTACTATTCCTCATGCTTTACCCCTCTCTCACTGTTCAATGACTCTTCTACTATTCCTCATGCTTTACCCCTCTCTCACTATTCAATGACTCTTCTACTATTCTTCGTTCTTGGTTTTTTCTTAACCCTAACATTTTGTAAAAAATATTTCACTAAATATTGTAACCATTTCCAAAATAAACATTATGAAAAAAATCTTTCTCTAAATATTATAACTGTATCAAGTAATTTGACCATAACATGTGCTTCATAACGTTCGGAACTGAAATACGTATTGAACTTACTCTCTCATACAATATTACTTCTCATAACTCTCTACCATAGAAATGTTGGAAACTTAGAATTTTTTCAGATATTGATAAAATTTCTCAGACCTATTTTCATGCTGCAGGCCGTCGGAGCTATGGAAATTTAGCACACTCTGAATGCATGGAAATATGTTTGCCTAATTTTATTATTATCTTTAAAAATACTAAAGAAATACTAAATTTCAAACATCTTTATGGTCAAATACATTTAGAGTAATTCCAAACCATAAAATCGCACTTTAAAATAGTGTTTAGTGCCAGTAGTGTAATTTTCTTTCAAGCTACGAACAAGAGTTTAGATATGTACCAGCTACTAAAAATAATTGTTTGTATGAAAAGTAAGGCCCTATGTACATCAAATTGTCTTTAAATTAAGTGACAATAGAAGAATAATCATTGAACTTTTAAAAGGTAAGTATATTTTTGCCTACAGCCAGCTATATGTTGGTTATACAAGGGTAGGGAATGGAAACAAGTCGTTTGTACTGAGCCTGGATGGGAAGACCAAAAAATGTTGTTTGTCATGCAGCTTTACATTAATTTCCAAGTTGAAAAATTATAGCATTGCTTTGATGAAAATTGTTCATTACTTGAAAAATATTGTTCAAATTTAATAAAACTTAATATGTAATCAGTGAATGAAGTGTCATTGTTGGGCCGAAGGCCCAATGAAGAGCCCTCCAGAGGAGCTAGCTTAAAAGCTACCCGATACTTTGGCTTTTAAGCTAGTATACATATAAATATATATAACACACTTGAAAAAACTTCCTCCCAAAATAGGTAAGGAACGTCTGCATTTTCATAACAATAATTTTTTTAAGAAAAAGCAACTTTACATTTCAAAAACTGAGTAGACTTTCAAATATATATAAATATATATTGTGCATTATATTACATACTTACACAGCACACTGATGCACAGTTTCCATCCACCAAATTCTTTCAAGTAACTCTAGCTTCTTAACTAGCTCACCCTCTACTCTGTTTCTGTCTATGGCTAGTGCTTTGCTATACTTAACCACTTCTGCTTTTATTGCACTCTTGAGGGCATATCACCATTTGTTATTGATGATGGCTCCCGTCAAAGCCCTCTTTACTAACGTGCTAATCCAGTCTCTGAAAACTTGTCTCGAATGGAAATACGCGTTTAGTTTCCAGTAACCGGGGCCCTGCCTATTTTTCTTATCTAAGTCTAGCATACACGTCACAAGTTTGTGATCCGTGTAGCTGACTATGTGAAATTGTGGACACCCTATGCTATCCTTATCCACTGTCCAACAGAATACTCTATATATACACACATATATAGATATATAAAGCACGATTTATTCGTGATCAGAGGTGTTCATAAACTGAGGTACTACTGTATTAAATGAATATGAGGAAGACAGGAGATAAAGCACAATTTATTCGTGATTAGAGTTGTTTGAAAACCAAGGTACTACTGTATAAGATAAGCAAATGTTCTCATACACATGTTTGGGTATGTTTGTGCGTATGTATGTACATACGTATGCGTGTGCGCACACACACACACACATGTCTACATAATTTTTTTCTACCAAATCAACCCACAGAGCATTTGTTGGCCCTGGGTTATAGTAAAAGACATTTTCCCAAGGTACTGTACAGTGGAACTGAACTTGAAACCAAATGGTTGGAAACCGAGTTTCTTAACCGCACAGCTTATTCAAAACTTTCGTAACGGAATAATTTATCTGAACTAATCAATATTAGGAGTAAAGATTGTTTGCCAACATAACATGGCAATCCTGGTTTAGGACTAATATTACTGTAATTTAACCCCAGGAGACATCGTCTCCAGCTGGCTATACGACAAGATCTGTGTCCTGATATTTTCCAGCTCAAAACAATATCTGTGTATTGTGATTTCCGGGGTGCTAGATTCCCTTGTTCGAATATATATATATATATATATATGTATATATATATGTATATATATATGTATATATATATGTATATATATA
>NC_068981.1:190083904-190087498 GCF_001194135.2 Octopus bimaculoides
ATATATAAACACAGATCGTGTTGTACAGCTAGCTGGAGACGATGTCTCCTGGAGCTAAATTACAGTAAAATTAGTCCTAAACCAGGACTGCCATGTTAATTTGGCAAATAATCTTTACTCCAAAGTATTGTTGCTGAATATCTCTCGTTGTGAGATTTACAAATAGTAATTTTCTAATCAATAGTACCTGTAAAAATTGCTAGTTTGCTGGAGACAGAATCTGCATAGAATGACATGATATTGATAGTAAATAAAACAAGTGTACAACATGGAGATTTTTAACCTCTTTGATTTAATTTCTTTCTTTTCTTTTTTTTTTGTTTCGTTTCTTTAGAAATTGTGAGACAAATTTATGCAAAATCAAAGCAGTTTGTATTAATTAGTTGATAGTACACTCTGTCAAAAGGATTTTGAATATGTGAAGAACTTCATATATTCAATCAAATTTTATTACTCACTGTTTCTAAACACAAGGAAATCAATGAGAATTATAAAAGATGAAAAGTAACTTAACATTTTTTTTTCTGTGTTAGTGATTTTCTGTTGCTATGAACAAAGTGATTGTAAAATCTGATATTCAAACATTAGTGATTTGTTGGTTAATATATGAATTTAAGTTCTCCAATTATTAGATAAGAGGTAATACAAAGGCAAGAAGAAAAATGTCTGCTTCAGGGGAGGTAAGAGTTTGGGTGTTTCAGGGGAGGTAAGAGGTTTGGTGGGAACAAATAATTGCAATATGTAATAGAATGAACTGGAAACTTCGTTTAATTTAGTTCAAAGAAACAGAAATTTAGTTTAAATATTAACAAAAAACTGCAATCATTGATTAAAACAATGAAAATTGCTTAAAGCGTGGTCAATTTGAAATCAAGATTACACAGGTGTGTTATCTCATGATGTGTGTATGATAGACTATCTGTACAAATTATGGAATTTCTTCAATGGAAATGAATTAAGCAGACAGATTCATAAATTTAACACTGGGATGCACACCTTGTGTAACTAGAAAATAAAGAAATGCTGTCAGAGATTAACAGAAACGATTATTCACCATTATTTATCTTCTGCTGGCTCTTTCTTGCTTATAAATATGAGCAGCCATATTTATAAGCAAGGTCCATATGGTTGTCTCACTAGTGTTAGTGGCATTGAAAAAATGCACCCAGTACACACTGTAAAGTGGTTTGTATTAGGAAGGGCATCCAGTTGTTGAAACCAATCTGGAGCAGACACTGGAGCATGATGGAGTCTTTGCACCCGTTGGATTCTCTGAAACCATCCAAACCATGCCAGCAGGGAACATCAGCATTAAAGGATGATGGTGATGGTGATGGTGGTGATGGTGATGATGATAATGAGGACGACAGAAGAGTGGCGACAACTATGATGATGATGGTGTTGTTGTTGGTGGTGGAGGTGGTGGTGGTGATGATGATGATGGTGATGATGATGGGAGGCTGGCGACGACAATGGCGGTGGTGGTGGCGACGACAACGATGACAAAGTGATGATGGTGGTGATGGTGGTGGGGACAATGACGACGATGACAATGGGAATGACAACAACGATGATGGTGGTGGTAGTGGTGGTGGGGTGGGGGTAATTGATGATGACGGCAATGCTGCTGCCACCAAGAAGGAGGAGGAGGAGGAGGAGGAGGACCGAGTCTTGTAGAACTAAAGAACAAGCAACCAACATGATTCACATGACTGTAGTAGTGAGATGCAGAAGAATTTTTTATCTTCTCTGGGGATAATTCTCATGGAATTCTGAAACATTTATACATATGCTTGGAAGAGAATTATGCAGAACTTCAGTGTTTATCACCATGGAGAGTATGAGGAACGATGTTACTGAACACATTCCGATATTATAACTTCACTATAAACAGCAGGAGTTTACTTGTTAACAAATGTGTGTGTTTGTGGGTGTGTCTTTGTGTGTGTGTGTGTGTGTTTTTGTGTGTCTATCTATCTATTTATCTATATAGCTGTCTGTCTGTTTGTATGTCTGTCTATCTATTTACCTATCTGTCTGTCTATCTGTCTAGCTATCTATCTATTTATCTATCTATCTATCTATCTATCTATCTATCTATCTATCTATCTATCTCTATCCATCTCTCTCTCTATTTCTATCCATCTCTCTCTCTATCTCCATCTAGCTATCTATCTATACATATATATATATATATACATACACACACATATGTATGTATATATATATATATATGTGTGTGTGTGTGTGTGTGTGTGTATGTATATATATATATATATATATATATATATATTATACATATCATTATCATCATCATAAGTATAGACACACACACACAAACACACATAAATATATGAGTATATATAGCTTCAGCATTTATTCTATTTGGAATTGACAAAAATAAATAACTAATCTTATTTGATTTGTAGCAAGCAGAGAATTTTTATAATCTATAGCTAAATGTGTTTCTATAAACTAACCAGAATATGCGTATGCTGTGTCGGAGGGTTAGGCTGGTGACTTTGCTTCAACTTCTCGGACAAAAGCCTCATCTTCTACCACATTAATTCCTCCTACAATCAATAAATTTACAAAACATTTTAAAAATATTTTTCTGTTTCACTAAATCGTGGGGCCTTGGGCTGGAGATATCTAAAAGTTTCCCTATTTCCAACCAAAATCCCCACAAGTCACTAAAGCTTTTTTTATTCTCTCTCTGTTTATTTTCTCATGCTTCTTTCTGTTGAAGAACGTAGGCTCGAAATGTAAAAGACTTTCTCACCTTCTCAAACGTTAAACTAATACACCTGTTTGTAGTTTACACACCTGTCTTCGTCTTTTGCTGTTTTTTTGTGTTGTAAATTCCAACTATTTTCAATTATATGTACACAAACCTATACACAAAGATAAAGGATATGTATAATTGTATGCAAGTAAATTGGAAGACCATTTTCTGTTTTAATTCGTATTAATTTTACTTTCTTTTTTTTAATTTAAAAATTTTTAAATTTAAAAATGTTAAATGTCTTTTTTTTTTTAAATTTAATTTTCATTTCAATCACGTTTTTATACATGAGTATATACACACCTTTTATAATACCCGAGTTCTGCATCTATATTATTTTAGGCCTCTGGCCTAAAATAATATATTAGAAAATACCCAGGTCTGAAACAGGATAAGTTCCCTCCATGAAACTTTGGGCCCTTGAACCACTTTTGTAACTTTCAGCTGATTAAAAGTAATAAAACTATATACACTCATGTAGTGAATTCTATTTGTCCTGTTTGCTCTGCCAAAATTATATATTTAAGTGTGGTGGGTAAGTGTGAGTGTGTGGATGAGTGTGTGTGGATGAGTGTGTGAGGGTGAGTGTGTGTGTGAGTGTATGCGTGTGTGTGCGAGTGTATGTGTGTGCGTGTGTGTGTGTGTGTGTGCGTGCATGCATGTGTGCGTGTGTGTGAGTGTGTGCGCGCAAGTGTGTATGTATGCACGCGCGTGTGTGTCATTGTGTGTGTATGTGTGTGCGTGTGTGTGTATGTGTGTGTAAGAGAGAGAGAGAGAGAGAGAGAGAGAGAGAGAGAGAGAGAGAGAGA
>NC_068981.1:190087699-190088442 GCF_001194135.2 Octopus bimaculoides
TCTCTCTCTCTCTCTCTCTCTCTCTCTCTCTCTCTCTCTCTCTCTCTCTCTCTCTCTCTCTCTTTGCAGTATTAAACAAAAAACACCAACAAACAACCGATTCTCCTCAAACTACTCACTAACGTCTGACACCGAAGAAAATCTATGAAAAATTTCTCTTTTAAAAATAATAAACTAGAGAAAAACGGAAGAGTCATCGATGGACAAGAGAAAGGTGGTGGAAGTGTAAGAAAGGTTAGTGTTAGGGGCCAGAGTTGGTGTTAGTGTTTATCTTGTCTCTGTCCTCAAGCTTCTTGCTTCCATTATAATCGTAGAAAAGTTTCAGTAGTTGAAATAATCTCCAAGTTTGATATGTCTATGATTTCTTTGGTTCTCGTTACAGAATTTGCTGAAGAGCTGTAGAGAATGTTCTAACTCTGAAGAAGCGGTCAAAAGTTGAAGACGTTGTTCTCTTGGTTTGTCATTGTTCTGTTTTCTTCATTTTCTGATTGACTAAACTGAAACTTAGTTACGAAAAAGCAACAGAAACACACCATCGTATTCAACATAGGCGTAGGAGTGGCTGTGTGGTAAGTAGGTTGCTTACGAACCACATGGTTCCAAGTTCAGTCCCACTGCATGGCACCTTGGGCAAGTAAGTATCTTCTACTATAGCCTCGGGCCAACCAAAGCTTTGTGAGTGGATTTGGTAGACAGAAACTGAAAAAAGCCCGTCGTATATATATATATATATATATATATAT
>NC_068981.1:190089281-190090372 GCF_001194135.2 Octopus bimaculoides
ATATATATATATATATATATATATATAGCTGAAGGATTAAAAATAATCAAAGGAGATACTAAGTATGTCTACCTGCAGTCAAGACTCTTATTTAAATCGCTGAAAAAACCTGATGGTAACTACAGAAGTCAACCACCTGCTGGCAAGCGGGCTAAGACAATCTCTCAACATACATTCAAATATTTGGACTCATGTGGACCAGTTTCTGGACTGGCATTATAGCCTCAGCTTCTCAGCACACGTTACCATGATGGAAATCCCGAACCCATCACGTTCAAGTTTGTGCTGCGACTGATTCATTTCGCACTGAATCGTGGCAGTCACCAGTGTGAAAATAATTTCAATACAGAACAAATAATTCAGGAAAAAATGTTTGCAAAGACATTATAGCTTCTGTTATTATCTAGTGTAACAATTTAAAAATGATGATAACAGAACCAATAATATAGGTTCATTGCAGGCCCCAAAAAGCACTAAATAGCTGAAGGATTACAATTAATCAAAGGACATACTAAATATGTCTACACGGATAAGGCTATAATGCTAGTCCAGAAACCAATCCATGTGAGTCCACATACTTGAATGTACATTGATTGATTGTCTTAGCCCATTTGCCTGCAAACAGTTGACTTCTGTAGTTGTGAGCAGCTTTTATCGGCAATTTTGACTGTTATTTCCAGCAGATAGATATACCTAGTATGTCCTTTTATCAATGTTAATCCTTCAGCTATTTAATGCTTTTTGGGGGCCTGCAATCGCCTATATTATTGATTCTGTTATCATCTTTTTTAATTGTTACACTAGATAATAATAGAGTCAATAATATCTTTGCAAATATTTTCTCTGGAATTATTTGCTCCGAATATATATATATATATATATAATTTTTTTTCTCAATTTTTTTTCTCCGTGTTTTTCTCCTTGTCTCCGTATTCTTTCTGTTGAAGAGCGTAGCTCGAAACGTCAAAGACTTTCCGTATTCCCGAGCGTCATACTAATATATACTTTTGTTATTTACACCACCTGTCCTCGTCTGTTGTTATTTTTTGTATATTCTCCCATATATATATATATATATATATATATATATA
>NC_068981.1:190090511-190094044 GCF_001194135.2 Octopus bimaculoides
CACATTAGATTCCGATCCAGCATATGCTTCTGCTGCATAGGTGTTCTTCTAATGTTCTAAAAGGTCATTAAGGAACACATGTCAGATTGGAATCTAATGTGAATTTAATGAGAATAATACTGCAATAAACAAATTTTGTGGATTTCTAATTCTCCATTCTTGTTTGTGATGTCTTGGTTATATATTCTGTATGTGCTGTATGAAATCCACTGAAGAGAACTCGGAATTTACTTATTCAGTGAAGTACAGTGTAATTGCTTATCTTAAATAATCCTGTATATTCTTTATCGTTTTAATTGTTACACTAGATAATAACAGAATCAATAATATCTTTGCAAATATTTTCTCCTGAATTATTTGCTGCCATGATTCAGCACAAAATGAATCAGTTGCAGTGCAGACTTCAACATGTTGGGTTGGGTCTTTCCATCATGTGGACCAAAAGCGGTCCACATGAGCCCAAATACTTGAATGTATGCTGAGAGATTGTCTTAGCCCGTTTGCCTTCAGACAATTATTTCTGTAGTTATTATCAGTGTATTTTCGATGACTTAAATAAGAGTTTTGGCTGTTATTTCCAGCAGGTAGACATACTTACTATGTCCTTTGATTAATCTTAATCCTTCAGTTTTTTAATGCTTTTTTGGACCGGCAATCGCCTATATTATTGGTTCTGTCATTATCATTTTTAATTGTTATGCTAGATAATAATAGAGTCAATAATATCTTTGCAAATATTTTCTCCTCAATTATTTGCTCCATATTAAAATTATTTTCACACTGGTGGCTGCCGCGATTCAGTGCAAAATGAATCATTTGTAGCACAGACTTCAACGTGATGGGTTAGGCCTGTCCATCCTGATAACATGTGCTGAGTTGTATGGATTGTATCAGAATGTTCATAAGTTACCTGCCTCGATTTCAAATCCCTATTTCTTTACATTTTGTATATATGTGGCAGTGCATGGCTTAGTGGTTAAGGTGTTGCACTCACAATTGCGAGATAATGGGTTCGATTCCCAGACTGGGCATTGCATAGTGTTCTTGAGCAAAGCATTTCATTTCATGTTGCTCTGCGACCATTTCAACAACTGACATGTAGCACATGTTGCACTTCTGATGGAGGGAGTGAGCTTATATCTACACAAACATTTGATCACTATAAACAAATCATCTGTATGGTTGTTTGATAAGACATTGTCGATCCCTCATACGTCGTCTAACAATGAGAGAGTCCATCATGTATATATACATATACATCATGTATATATATATATATATATATATATAGATATAGATATGTATATATATTAATTATTTAAAGGTCACGATATATGTATTAAAGTGCTACTAATAGTTTCATATGTTGAGAAATCTCAAACATATTCTTCAGGCACAATAAATTTGAGTTTTCTCAACATATGAAACTTTAATACATGTATTGTGTCCTTTAAATAAATAATATTTATCTCTCAGCAAATGGAGTACTGTTTTGGTTGAATTTTCTATCACGGAACAGTATACCCATTACACTCTTGAAGTGACTGGCGTTAAGAAGGGCATCTGACCGTAGAAATCTTGCCAAATTAGATTGGAGCCAAGTTCTCAGTCAAACCATCCAACCCATGCTAGCATGGAAAGCAGACGTTGAATGACGATGATGATGAAGATATATTTATAGATATCTTTTAATGTATGTATATGTATCTACACACACACACACACACACACACACACACACACACACACACATATATGTATGTATGTATATCTTTTTATGTATATATGTATATGTATATTTGTATGTGTATACATACACATGCACACACACACATATATATATACACACACATACACATATATACACACACATATATACACACACATATATCTTTTTAAATATGTATGTGTGTGCATGTGTCTGTTCTTGCGTTGACATTATGCGATGGTCATAGACGAGCATCACTCGCATACAACGTATACATACAAACATACATACAAAACAAATGTTGTTCATTTCTTGTCTTCCGTGAAGAACATGCCTGGCTATAGAAAATCTGCCCCAACGATGACGACGATGATGATGACGATGACGATGATGATGATGACAATGACGATGACGATGATGTTGAAGTTCTAAATAGGTTTCATGTTATTGGAATTCAAACTATTAAACTGGTTTAATGAGATTTGGCTGCTATTTCTAAGAGATCAATTAACAGACATATAAAGGCTACCATTGTTGATTTTGCAGATCAGGATTATGGCAATATTTGAATATGCTTCTAGGCAGGGCACTTGATTTATTTAACAGTTTCCTTGCTTCACCATGCTGTCAGGAATGATTCCAGACAAATTGAACACAATACTAAAGGCTAACAAAAGTAACAGGTTAAAGATATTCCTACAATTACATTGAGAACATCAAAGAGACCAAAGTTGATAGCATCAATATTATCAAAGGTCTTTTCCACTATTTAGCATGATAAGCTTCTAGCGAGTCTGCCAGCCTATGGACTTAAATATTTCGATAACCATTCAAATTGGAGTCTTTCTAACAGGCTGCTGTTAACATTGTTGTAGTTTATAAACTTCTCTTTCCATGCTCTAATGTATCAACTATAGCCCCGCCACACACACACTACCACCACCACCACCACCACCACCACCGCCACCACCATCACTCCCAGCCACTTCATTTTCTCTTACCATCATTCACTATAGCCATATCTTCCCCATCTCTAAGCATCTCCCCTCACACTCTCATGAAACATCTGTCTGTATCCTCACTGTGTCACTTGTACTTCTCTGTCGATAGATCCCAATACATCTCCAACACCATCTATTTCTCTCTCTGTCACTCTGACTGCTTCTCTATTCTTCTCTAACTCTCTCCCTCTCTCTCTCTCTCTCTCTCCTTCCTCTCTTTCCTTGTCCTACTGGGGTAGTCAAGTGTCTCCTGACCCTCTATTATACCATCAGACAACCATAGACAGAGAACACCGCTGGGAAATACGAAAACTAAAAGAAGCAGTACATATGTTAGGACACAACAACCTCCTAAGCAGACCAAGAACAAATATAAACAGCATATGGGAACCGGTATTAAGGAAGGATAGGAAACGCCTGTGTTAGAATGGGGGTAGCTGATGAAGGAAAATGTTCTCTATGTGGCCTGTGTGTTTTCTGTACTCTGGTTATTATTATTTTTTTTGTCTACGTTTTGTTTGCAATGTCCTGTACTCAGATATGCACCTATATACACAGGTAGATGCAGGTATGCACATACTTGTACCTATATATGCATATACTCATTTATTATTTGTTTTACATGACCGAACGCCCGCGTCATCCCTGTAAGTAGTTTTGAACTATATATATATATATATATATAAGTATTTTTTTGTAGCTATCTTGTTTTAAGAGCTGGAGAACTTTTAGATAACTTCTTACATACTGCTTTGTGGAAAACTGTAATGTTAGTGTTTACGTGTATGATGAGAATAATTTGCGGTGATGGGTGAGGGGAAAAA
>NC_068981.1:190094863-190100824 GCF_001194135.2 Octopus bimaculoides
TATATATATATATATATATATATATATATATATATATATGGATAAATTTATGTATTTGCTGTTGATGGCTGGACAAATAAAATATCAGCTGATATCACTTAGTGGCATTTGGATGTGGCCTGGAATGGATTATCCCTGTTTATATGTTTCAATTACTCATATAACGAACAATTTGGTTAACAAACAGGGCCCTGGAATGGATTATGTTCGTATAAAATGACCACGTTGTATTTGTCTTGCATAAACAATAATTTCATGTTATTTTCGAATAATGGCATTCCATGCTCAGCACAACATTGCATATCTCAAGCATCTACTTCATACCCTATGTGCTCACAAGATCTTCGAGAAAGAGCAACGAAATCTTCAAATTACACGTCCTACCTTCTTAAATAATGTTTACAGAATGTCTTTCAACATTGTCCTTATTTGTCAATCCTTATTTGGAGCTAATCAACATCATTTACCATAAATTTGTACAGATTTTAAATTCAAAGACAATGCCTTGAATATCGTTGATTGTCTGAAACATTATTGAATAGTTACATTTATGCTTCATAAAGAAGTATGGCGTCTTCACGATGAAAATCTGTCATTTCATGAGGTATCGATGACGAATTAAAATTCGCAAAAACCTATTATTTATGTTCAAGAATCAATCGACATCAACCAATAATTATAATAAAATTTCTGTGGTTTTATCAAATTAATAAACTATTAAGCGCTTGCATCGAGTGGTACCAAGCTACCAAATCTATATTTAATTATTATTCGTCACAATAAATCGCCTAATTACGTACGGATTTGGTGAAACCTTTTTCTCTTCGATACTTGTAACTTCATCGTACGATAATGTGAATGTTGTAGTTTTAAGTTCCACACTGGACAAGTAATCCAATATAAGTCAGTGAGTGGACAAAATCATTAGAGCATTGGAGGAAAATGTTTTATGGTATTTAATCTGGCTCTATATGTTCTGAGTTCAATCCCACCTTGGTCAACTTTGACTTTCGTTCCTCCATGAGGAAATGAGGTACCAGTCAAATACTGGTGTCGATGTAATCAATTAATCCCTCCCTCTAAAAGTTATGGTGTCGTGGCAATTAGACAGAATTATTATTATTGTTGTTATGTTTGTTGCAATCACTTGCCGAGGCACACCTAGCGCCCCAGGGCAAGTGAAAGACAAGAGATGTTACAGTATAATTAAAATCTCAGGGAGGGAACGTGGCAGGGGCAGCAGTGAAATATCTCCATGTAATAAAAGATAGACATCTAAATTGATAGGAGTTTTTCCAAGGATGTAGGCAGTACTTGTCACCACAATTTTTTAGATTTCTCTGAGACATGGTTCTCCTGGGATGTTGTCTAGATTTTTCTGGCATCCCTTTTTTTTTGTCGTACTAGATAGTTTGTTGGTGAATTAATTCAATCCTTTTTCCATGAACCCCGGAACACCAATAGGTTTTACTTCGATGTCTTTTGCTCACATCCAGTTTATTTCTATCTCTAAGTCTTTGTACTTTGATAATTTGTCGGTAACTTTCGTGGATTTATTTCTCTCTGGTGGTATTGTCACATCTATTATTAGGCAACCCTTGTCTTTCCCATCCCTGATAATGATGTCTGGACAGTTTGCAGATACTTCCTTGTTTGTATGAATAGACGTATTCCATAGTTTGGTGGCATTCTTATTTTTCTAGTTGTTGTTTTTGTTGTTATTATTCAGGTCACTGCTTGGAAATAATAATAATAATAATAATAACAATAACATCGAAAAAATACCTTAGGAATGAGAACCCAGGTTTGAAATTTCCCCAAGACACCTGATGAAGGCTGGAGAGTACATCAGCCGAAACATTGTGTTAACAACAAACAAGATGAGGACAAATATCCGTCAATTGTAAATAATGTAAATAATGTAAATGATGATGATGATGTTAATAGCACTGATAATTCAGCTGATTTGAGTATTTAAAATGAAATCACTAATTTATATGTTAAATATCTCTAAGAATTTACGCCTGGCTTAGGCCGTTGCATGAAAATATGGAACTGAGTTTGTCTACCTCTAATTACCATTTTACAAAAACCAAATTCGTAAAAAAATGAGAATTGGAATGATGTATTGGAACTGATCGATTACAGTGATGAGTCGATCGTAATTTGCGTCTGTGGTGATTTTAAAGTTACCATTAATAATAAATGAACTAATGAAACTCACCATTAAGTGCTCAGATACGATTAATTATCTATGAACTAAAGGGCAGAAATAATTTCAATGTAATCGATTTAAAAAATAACTGCATAAAGATGGAGTTGATAGAAAAATTGCAAAAATTGCTTGTGATAAATATGCCTTGAGAGTTTTAAAAGTACCAATGAATTGGATTACGAGTTCTCTTTGTATATTTCAACATTTTGTTGATCAAATGATATCATGGCAAGGTTTATCTGGGGGGAATGTTATGTTATTGTCACTACAAGTGGAAAAATATTAAGATAATATAGAAATGGCGCAGGGGTGGCTGTGTGGTAAGTAGCTTGCTTACCAACCATATGGTCCTGGGTTCAGTCCCACTGTGTGGCATCTTGGGCAAGTGTCTTCTACTATAGCCACGGCCCAACCAAAGCCTTGTGAGTGGATTTGGTAGACGGAAACTGAAAGAATCCCATCGTATATATATATATATATATATATATATATATATGTTTGTGTGTCTGTGTTTGTTCCACCAACATCATTTAACAACTAATGGTAAAAATGAAATACTAAAGACGAGGTGATTAATTTACATGGGAATTTAAATTTACTATCTGTGTATCATATTAAATGTGCACACGCTGTTAGAAGGCATGAGACAGTGGAATTGTCTGAGCTAAGATCTCTTCATAGACTTGTGTTTAAAAACACGATATATATCAAAATGAGACGAACATCATTACTGCAGTATCTACAAGAATGGCAGAGATGTTCCATCTGGAATATTGTCATATAACATTTTACTACAACTGAATGAAGATTTGTAACATAGACTGAATAAAATAAATATGCCATAAATAGAGTTGCTGGTCAGGGATGAAAGCTGGAATAGATGTGATGGTAAATTTATGCCTAGTGAAGAAAATGGGTATTGGAAACTAAGGGTACACTTCATGTCTGAGAGGCTGCGATTGAGAAGGTGGAACTACTCTGATTATTTCACAATAAAATGAGGCTTATTATCATTTAACTGTTTACGAAATTTCTACACAACATTAATGACATCAACAACAACTAACGAAACACTAAGTATAACCTAGAAAATTTTGGCCATTGGAGAATGGTCTGAAATACTTATATATAACACTGAATATAATACTTATATATATAACACTGAAACCCAATTTAAATCGTGTAAATATAAACAATTTTGTAATGAAATAGGATTCAATATTTGATGTTTTCTGTATTCTGAGTTCAAATGGTGAAACAGAGATCTTAGCTTAAACATTCATACAAAACATTTGAATAGCATGTCATGAAAATCATTGATGGAAGGACGTCGTTAAAATATTCATTTTTGTTTCTTTTCATATCTTCTTATAGCTTTATTCTGCATCCAGAATTGGACAGGAAATCATTGGCAGAAGTGCTGCACAGCCGAGAACTATTATGCCATTATTACTACCACCAAACTATAATCAAATAAAGAACAAACAAACAGTTCCAATAAATTATATGTTGGATGATTGGTATTTGTCAGAGAATATCGAAATGAAACTAAATGGATTTGTGGCAGAATTACAAAGAAAATCAGTTCAATGGTGTACTTGAGTCAAACAAGAAGCAATGAAAACTGCACCAGATTAAGATTTGGTTCCAACATTACATAAACAGCACTATTACCAAACAGACACATCGTTGGACAAATTCAATAAGTGATTATTGCACGAAATCAATACACAATCATCATCATTTGCTATTCACTGATCATGATCCACAATGCCGCAATTACCAACACAACTACATGGATCGATCAGGTGGTAACGATCACCAGATCGATAATCAGCATTATCAATTACGTGGGAGATCTTTTTAAAATATATAATTATTGTTTCAAATTATGCATTAAAATGTACTATTTGGCATTTAAGTGGATTTGGTAGATGGAAACTGAAAGAAGCCCAGTATATACACACACACATATGCATATATATATATATATATATATATATATATATATATATATATATATATATATATATATATATATATATATATATATATATATATACACACGTATATATATATATGTGTATACATGTGTAAATACACACACATACATACATAGTGAGAATTTATTAAAAAAACAAAAGATGAATACGGGTGTATAAACAACAAACAGATGTATTAGTTTACATCTCAGGAAGTGAGAAAGTCTTTTACATTTCGAGCCAACGCTCTTCAACAGAAAGGAACAGAGAAATAAACAGGGAGAGAAAATAGAAAAAGGTTTAGTGGCTAGCGATCTATCATAGCAAATGCCGGACAGACGGGTCACACAGGAGAGCTAGGAAGAAGGGGAGATAATAAAGTAATGGTGATCCCAAAACATGAGTAAATGCCTAATTAATGCCTAACAGTCTGGATAAACGTGGATTTTCAGAAAAATCAATCAACCTTCTCACACATTACAAATACAACCTATAAGTGGAACAAAAAAGATATGAAAGACTTTTCTCAAGTTTAAACTGTGACAATGTGTTTGTTCTCTGCCTTCCAGCGATGGAGCTTTGTATTGGGTCATCCCATAAATAATGTGGTTCTTTTATACTTCTTTTATTTTTCAAACTAAAGATAAACAAAGTTCTTTTTGAATCTAAAATATACTCTCCTTCATTTCCTACAATGCTTTTCCATCTATCTGGTAGACTTGCAAGGTCCCTCTTCCAAAATTCACTTGTCTGTGAGGAAAAATACTCCTCCAGTACTGTTCTGACCTTGTCTACAGAATTCATATTTTTCCCATCCAAATGATTTTGGAGACTGCGGAATAAATGATAATCAGATGGGGGCAATGTCTGGCGAATATGGTGGGTGGGACATCATTTCCCATTCAAACTGCTCCAGCCTTTGGAATGTCATCCTCACTGTATGTGGCTGTGCATTATCCTGATGGAAGAACACCTTTCATCTTGAAAACAAAGATGGTCATTTTGCTTCTAGCACTGACTTAAGTCACTCAAGCTTCTCACAGTAGATCTCCTTTGTTACTGTTTGGCTTGGATTTAAAAGTTCAAAGTGGAGTAAACCCTTCATATCCCACCAAAGAGATAACAACACCTTATGTGGGTGAAGACCTACTTTAGCCTGGGGTGCCAGTGTTTCTCCTTTCCGTACCCACTGTCTTTGGTACTTGACATTTTTATAGAGAACCCATTTCTCATAATCATTCACTATTCGGTCCAAAAAAGGTTCATTCGTGAGACATGACTTCAAAGAAGAGCACACGTTCACTCTCTGCACACGATTAGACTTGGAAAGTTTGTGTGGAACCCATTGACCAAAATTTCTGACTCTTCCAATGGCATGCAGGTGTCAATGAATGGTTGAATGAGCAAATCCAAGCTTCTCTCTTGGTTCCTTAATAGTTACGGTGGAATTTTGTCCCACCAGGGTGTGCAGGACATCCTCATCAAGCTCTACAGATCTTCCAGGATGAGGCTCATCTTCTAAGCTATAGTTTCCAGCTCGCAATTTCGGGAACCACTATTGACACTGGCTTATGCTTATTGTCCAATCCCCATATACTGCATCAATATTCCTCACACTTTCCGTTGATTTGTTGCCTTTGTTGAAAATATGCCAAATATGCTCCTTTGTCACTTCCATTATAGCTTTGAAAAAATAACTGCTAAAATTGAGCTGTACTCTTCAAAACTTGCACTAAGAATAAGGCCAAGGTAAAATTATTACCT
>NC_068981.1:190101170-190101969 GCF_001194135.2 Octopus bimaculoides
TATATATATAAAGCTGTTTTATTATTTCTGTATCTATATTTCTTTCTACATTAATCAAACTTTTACATTCACACAAGAAAATACTTTAAAAGGTAGCTTTCTGTTTACTCTTTGACCTTTTAAATATATATTTTAAATATTGTTGCTTTTTCCTGAAAAAAAATATCTCCTCCAAAACACAACAACCTGAGTTTTAATACAAAATAGCTACTTTTTTGCTATTCAAGAAGCGTTATTGAGTTTTACAATTTTACAAGGCAATGGCATCTGCTAAATTCTGTCAACTGATAACAATTTTCAGAGAAAATATGACTGCTAGAACTTGTAATAAACTATTTTCTTACTTCATCTTTCAGATTTTTCTGGTTAGCAATGAAAATCAGCTGTCAACTTAGAACAAAAACACATCACATTTCATTGAACAAGTTAACAAAATGGATGCCTTGTTAAACGCAACTTTAAAAGATTTTCTCCACATTTCATGGAAAAAACAAACTTTACAGTGATGTTGATTATTTTGTTTTATTTTTACATGTTATTGATATTTTCGTTGCCTTTCTTATTGTTGCGTTGGTGGTGTGGTCCATTGATGTTGTTATCTTTGCGGTTACTGCTGTTGTTGGGAATGACTTCGGTGCATGGGCTTGCATGTGTGTGAGTGTGTGTGTATACACACACACACATACATTTATATATATATATATATATATATATATATATGTGCATATGTATATATGTGTGTGTGTGTGTATATATATACACACACACACATATATATACATACACACACATATATATA
>NC_068981.1:190102227-190103694 GCF_001194135.2 Octopus bimaculoides
ATATATATATATGTAATTATACATATGTATATTTATAAGTGTGTGCGTGTGTATATGGATATATGCATATGCTTATGTGTGTGTGTATGTCTGCATATCATAGCTATACATGGGTACCTATCTATCGATCTATTTATCTCTCCATATATGTGCGCGCGCGCGCAGAATGTGTGTGTGTGTGTGTGTGTGTGTGTGTGTGTGTGTGTGTGTGTGTGTGTAATACACACACAGAGAGACATATATGAGCAATAATTTAGAATTCTGAAGTTCTTCTGTGTGATTGCTTTTGCTATTCTTTCCTGCTACTTGCTTGAGTGTGTTTACACATGTTAGAAGTCATTCAAGATCAAATCGGGTTTTTTAAAGTGCAAAGTTTTCGCATGTAAAACCATATCAACATTTCAAGCGATGTTGCTGTATTTTACGTTGCCCATCATTTATTATACATTTGTACATTCTCTATTACATTTTGATATTTATTGAAAAATGTTTCTACTCGAAAATATTTTTCACTCTTCCTCTCCCATATACAAAGATATATATCATATATATATATGTATTTTATCATCATCATCATCTTCATCATTGTTTAACGTCCGTTTTCCATGCTAGCATGGGATGGACGGTTCGACTGGGGTCTGAGAGGCCAGGAAGCTGCACCAGGCTCCAGTCTGATCTGGCAGTTTTTCTACAGCTAGATGCCCTTTTCAACACCAACCACTCAGCAGAGTGGACTTAGTGCTTTTTACGTGGCCCAAACACAAGCGAGGTGAGTAGTGCCTTTTATGTGGACGCATGATGATGTTACATAAATCAGTGTGCCACCTGCATGGGTGCCAGCCATGTGGCACTGGCAATGACCACACCCAAATGGTGCTTTTTACATTGCACCAGCACAGGAGCCAGTCAAGTGGCACTGGCCTCAACCACGCTCATAAGGTGCTTTTATGTAGCACAGAAACTAAATAACCTACAAGGAGAACCTACACATGATGACTACTAAAAATAGTAGCCAATCTTTCCTCGGATAAGACCCTATGCCTTTAAAGATAAGGAGAGAACACATTAGATAATGCAGTTTTGGATTTAAAAAACAAAACAAAACACAGAAGCATTGGTCAAGACTGGAATGGCTTTGGTTATAACTTTGTTTAATTAGAATTGATTTGAAACTAAACAAAACTAAGAGTAACAACAATAAAAACAGCAACATCAGCAACAACAACAGGAACTCTTTTACTCTTTTACTTGTTTCAGTCATTTGACTGCGGTCATGCTGGAGCACCACCTTTAGTCGAGAAATTGACTTTGTAAGCCTAGTACTTATTCTATCCGTCTCTTTTGCTGAACCGCTAAGTTACGGGGACGTAAACACACTACCATTGGTTGTCAAGCGATGTTGAGAATGGGACAAACACAGACACAAACATATACACACACACACACACACACACACACACACATATA
>NC_068981.1:190108964-190115442 GCF_001194135.2 Octopus bimaculoides
CTTTTGTCCTGATGGTGGTAGGATTTACTAAGTTTTTCTGGTAGTTTTGTTTCTTAAGGAATAATTTTACAAATGCACAAAATACATGCTTGTATACATACATACATACATACATATATACATACATACATACATACATACATGCAAACAAAAATACCCTGTTGTTGATGTTGAAATTCTAATGAAGGAGCCTTGGATCTAGGTTAGAAACTGGTTCTTTCTCTATTGGCAAGAAATCTTGAAATAAAACTGAATGATGACATACATACATACATATAAACTTAGAAAATCCCTCTGTTATGGAATACATTCATAAACACCAGCTCAAGGAACACTGGGGGAATACTCCCATCAAAACGTCTGTCAAATGTAAGCATAACAGGCCAGATAATGTTGTTTGGGACAGAGGGGCAAAGGTATGTACCATCATAGAGGTCAGCTGTCCTGCAGATATGAATTGCTCTTTGAAAAATCAAAGAAAAAAGAGGATATCTATGGACAACCGCTGAGGAGCAACCCCATCTGTTGTTGCTGGAATTCATTTTTGGTTGAGTTGGTTGAAGTAAAGTGAAAATAAGAGTTTTACTGAAGATAATGGTGTACTGCCCTCTCTGGGAATTGAAACTATGATCTTACAATCACAAAACCAGTCGACTAAAGATCAGGCTATGTGCCTTCACTGCTCAAGCAAACAACAACCATTACAAAGACTAAAATTTCTTGTAGTTTCCAGGGCCAAGAAATTATTTAACCTTTATGAGTCATTGAGCTTTTATGATGCTTGAGTCAGACCCACATTGGACATTGGATTATTGAATACGTGGGAGATAATACTACTGCATACACACACATGCACACACACACACACACACGTGCATGTATGCATGTGTGTGTGTGGGTATTCTTTTATTCTTTTCTTTGTTTCAGTCATTTGATTGCGGCCATGCTGGAGCACCGCCTTTAGTTGAATCAATCAGCTCTAGGACTTATTCTTTGTACGCTTAGTACTTATTCTATTGGTCCCTTTTGCTGAACCACTAAGTTACAGGGTTGTAAACACACCAACATCGGTTTCAGGCGATGGTGGTGGGGACAAACACAGACACACAAACACAGACACACACACACACACACACACACACACACACACACACACACACACGATGGGTTTCTTTCAGTTTCCATCTACCAAATCCACTCAAGACTTTGGTCAGCCTGAAGCTATAGTAGAAGACATTTGCCCATGTGGTTGGTAAGCAAGCTACTTACCACACAGCCACTCCTGCACCTATATGTGTGTGTATACACACACACACACGCACACACACATATATATATATATATATGAAGGGCTTATTTCAGTTTCTGTCTGTCAAATCCACTTACAAAGCTTTGGTCAAACTTGGGCTATTATAGAAGACATTTACCTAAGTCAGTACAGTGGGACTGAACCCAAGACCTCATGGTTGGGAAGCAAGCTTCTTACCTGCACAACCATGTCTGTAACTATGCAATAAAAAACACACTAAAACATTCAGTTTTGAATTTCACCATTTTCTGCTGATGTTTTGTAGTCTTAACATTTCTTGTGTGACAAATAATCTAACATCTCAATATTCGGAAAAGACTTTGTACAGAATAAGTCGGATCTTTTATTTTGGTATTTCTGACAGAACTTGTATCTCTATTGAAGCTGATTTTATGATTTGCCAATACAAGATAATTTGAACTGCTTTTCACTTTCATTCATTCACTTCGAGTATTATTTATTATCCAACACATTTACAGAACTATTCAAAAAAAGCTATGAACCTGGTGACATAAAAAAACGAAAGTTCTGAAGAAAGAAACTTTAATTTCCCTTGCTGAATGTCAGAGTTACGAAAATCTAAATAAATTTTCTGGTCAAAAGATTTTTTTTTTCATGGATATTAGAGGTTGTCATAAATACCAAGTTATACATGAAAATGGTTGTTCATGATAAAAAGAGTAACAATCATCTACTTTAAAGTTCACTAAGTCTTTATCTAATCTTAGAAATGTTTTATAAAGACTGGTAATGATAAAGTTTCTTAAAAGACAACATGGTAGTATCTGATGTAGTATAAGAACAAGTGAAAAGAAAACATGTTTATTATAAATGATTTTTGTATCGAATAAATAGAATGACACAATATATCCATTAATAGTATTTAAATATAATACTTTAAACCATCGTCAGACAATAAATATATTTATTATGGGTTCTTTACATTTATCAGGATGTTCAATATACTGAAATTTACTTTGTAGATACAACGTTTTTCCTGTATTTAATTCACAGAAAAGATTTATAAATTGAATGAGATTATATAGAATATATGTTAACTCTTTAGTTAACAGAAGTTTTCAGAGATGTACTTGCCAGACAAGTGATTTGACCTGAGAAGTGAAACTAAAGCAATTATTCTTTGGAAGACACATTTCAACCATTCAAAAATCGCACAAAGACTGTCATCTTCTCTTAAGTATTTATTATTTGCTGTTAAAAGTTTTGTCATACTAACTGTGACCAAGTCACTGACTTGGTTTCACTGCAACTTTAAAAGTATGTCTATATATATATATATATATATATATATATATAAATGCATGATAATATCTATTTCTCACTAAAAGTGGATGTTGGATTAGAATACAGAATGCTGAGTTATTCATGATGAGAGGACATTTCAGATGAATGTGTGCTGCACAAAAGAATTTGTGTTTCTATTGCTGACAGGTGATAACTGTCTGCTAGAGCCACTCAAACTGGCAGATCCCGTGATTTCTCCCTTCTTTGAGCTTGTCAATGACAAACGTCCTGCACCCAGTTTCTCCCACCAGTGATAGATAATTCTCGGTGGCTTGCCAGTGTCTATTCAACCACTAGTATCACAAATAGCCAGTGGCCTTTATCATCATCATCATCATCATCATCAATTTTCCATTCTGGCATGGGTTGGACAGTTCGACTGAGGTCTGGGAAGCCAGGAGGCTGCACCAGGCTCCAGTCTGATCTGGCAGTGTTTCTACAGCAGGATGCCCTTCCTAATGCCAACCACTCCGAGAATGTAGTGGATGCTTCTTTACGTGCCACTAGCACAGGAGCCAAAGGGGGCTGCCATCAACCATAATCAGATGGTGCTTTTTACATTCCACTGGCATAGGAGCCAGTCAAGGTGACGCTGACATCGGCCACATTTGGCTGGTGCTTTTTACATGCCACCAGCACAAAAGCCAGTCAAGGCAGCGCTGGCATTGGCCACATTTGTACGGTGATTTTTACGTGTCACTGGCACAGGGATCACAACTACATTTTCCATTTGATTGTAATTTGATTTGATTTTAATGTACTTGACTCAATAGGTCTCCTCAAGCATGGCATGTCACCCTACGATCCAAGGAACTTTTGACTGGTGTAGGTTACAGCTGTGAACTCACTTTATTTGCCGGGTCTTCTCAGTCACAGCATATCTCCAGAGGTCTCCTTCTTTTGTCATTGCCTCTGTGAGGCCCAATGTTCAAAGATCATGCTTCACCACCTCATCCCATATCTTCCTGGGTCTACCTCTACCCCGGATTCCTTCAACTGTATGGGAGTGGCACTTCTTCACACAGCTCTTCTCATCCATTCGTAGTACATGACCATACCAACGCAAACTTCTTTCTTGCACGTCACATTCGATGCTTCTTATGACTAACATTTCTCTCAGGGAATTTATTACATAATTTTTTGTTCCCAAAGAAGAGACACAAAGTTTTTCCAGCTGCATCTCTCTGAAATAGAACTGGACTTAAACATTGCCTCAGAATTACTTGAGCTGATATTAAGACAATCAGGCTGAATGGTTGCCACTTGGAACAAAATACTCAACAGCATTTCTTCCAAATCTTTACATTCTGAGCTCAAATCCAGTCAAAGTCCATTTTTCTGGTTGCCCTTCCTAACACCAAACACTCCCAGAGTGTAGTGGGTACTTTTATGTGCCACCAGCACGAGGGCCAGTCAGGTGGTTCTTGCAACGACCATGCTCAAAAGGTGTTTTTTACATGCTACCTGCACAGGAGCCAGTCCAGCGGCACTGGCAATGACCACACTCAAATGTTGCTTTTTACATGGGCCATGACTGCTGAGGACATGCATAAGCATGCAAAGAATGAAGCTAGTATGCTCCAATGGATGTGTAATGTCAGTGTGCATACACGACAGAGTGTAAGTGCCCTGAAAGAATAGTTGGACATAAGGAACATCAGATATGGTGTGCAAGAGAGACAACTGCACTGGTATGATCACATGATGTGTATGGTTGAGGACAGCTGTGTGAAAAAGTGTCACAGCTTAGCAGTTGAGGGAACCTGTGCTCGAAGTAGACCCGGGAAGACCTGGGATGAGGCAGTGAAGCACGACCTTCGAACATTGGACCTCACTGAGGCAATGACTAGTGACCGAGACCTTTGGAGTTATGCGGTGCTCAAGAAGACTCGTGGCCGATGCCAGTACTGTGTGACTGGCCCTCGTGCTGGTGGCACATAAAAAGCACCCACTACACTCTCAGAGTGGTTGGCATTAGGAAGGGAATCCAGCTGTAGAAACATTGCCAGATCAGATTGGAGCCTGGTACAGCCTTCTGGCTTGCCAGTCCCCAGTGAAACCATCTAATCCATGCCAGCAGGGAAAGCAGACGTTAAACAACGATGATAATGATGATGATGATGTAAAGTGCGTGCTTTTCCCTTCTTTAATTTTTCATATATATATATATATATATATATATATATATACATGTGTGTGTTTGTGTGTGTGTGTGTGTGTGAGTAGATATATGTTTGTATATGTATGTGAAGCTCACACATACTTACATACATACATATATATGCATGTGTGTGTATCAGAAAATAGCAATTATTGCACCAACTGCTAGTCCCAGATAAAAGACATTTCGTTGTTCATTTATCATATTCTGATTCCATTGATTCCCTTAGTAAGCTTGTATTCATTATGTCTTCCTGTCCTAAGTGTATAACCTGAATATCCAATTCATAAATTCTTTCGATTCTACTTATTACTAAACCTGTATATTAAACTAAAAATGGCCACACTGTTTCCATAACTTGCCATGCCAAAACATCATCTGCTCATTAGGTGTAAATGATTTGTTAAGTGTTCTCAGTGGAAAGTGGTAAAAATAGTTTTGACTTCACTGTTTGTGGTAGCCATTTGGATATTTAAATAATACTGGCATTGATATCAGGTTGTGAATTTTTCATCAATAGAAATGTTAAACTTTATGTTAAATCAATAGAAATGCTAAAAGGTGGTGAGCTGGCAGAAACGTTAGCATGTTGGGCGAAATGCTTAGCGGTATCTCGTCTGCCACTACATTGTAAGTTCAAATTCTGCCGAGGTCAAAGTTGCCTTTCATCCTTCCGGGGGTCCATAAATTATGTACCAGTTATGCACTGGGTTCGATGTAATCGACTTAATCTCTTTGTCTGTCCTTGTTTGTTCCCTCTATGTTTAGCCCCTTGTGAGCAATGAAGAAATAAGAAACGTTAGCATGCCAGGCAAAATGCTTAACAGTATTTCGTCTGTCTTTATGTTCTGAGTTCAAATTCTGTCGAGGTCGACTTTGCCTTTCGTCCTTTTGGGGTTGATAAATTAAGTACCAGTTATGCACTGGGTTGATGTAATCAATTTAATCCTTTTGTTTATCCTTGTTTGTCCTCTGTATGTTTAGCCCCTTGTGTGCCTGTATATATATATATATATATATATATATTAAAATTATAATTAAGGAAATCTAAGAGATACCACCATGCTTGAAATAGCAGTCAAGACCTGACGCTAAAACCACATCACATATTTAATACAACACAAGGTGAAAAGACAAATAGATAAATAAACTAGTAAAATTGTAATTATCCAATATTTCACTAGTTTGTTTATCTATTTGTCTTTTCACCTTGTGCTGTATTGAACACAGGATGTGGTTTTAGAGTCAGGTCTTGACTGCTATCTCAAGTGTGGTGGTATCTCTTAGATACCCTTACTTATAATTTTAATAATAATTATAACCTATAAGGATTTTTCTTCCCATGCTGCCACATGATTTGATCGTTATTTAAATAACGATTTTATCCTGATTTATATATCATCATCATCATCATCATCATTGTTTAACGTCCGCTTTCCATGCTAGCATGGGTTGGACGATTTGACTGAAGACTGGCAAGCCAGATGGCTGCACCAGGCTCCAATCTGATCTGGCAGAGTTTCTATTGCTGGATGCCCTTCCTAACGCCAACTACTCCGAGAGTGTAGTGGGTGCTTTTTACGTGCCACCGGGGATCTTTTTTAAAACGGGGGCCACATTTTTCATTAACGAAACACTTTGAAACTTGGAACACTGGTAGAATGTGTCATACAAAACATCTTTTTCTCTTAGTCTTCTTTTAA
>NC_068981.1:190116713-190119860 GCF_001194135.2 Octopus bimaculoides
ATATATATATATATATATATATATATATATATATATATATATAATAAGACGAATGGTTTACACCTGGTAGCTTACTGGTAAAGCATGGTCACTTTTTTTTAATGCCTTTCTTGTTGGATGGCGTATTCGTTTCCCTTATTTCCATCTGTGGTTTTATTTTTGATCTTCTATATAAATGAAGATATTTCCTCCATCTGGCTGCTTTTCTTTCTATAAAACAAGAAGTTACATTGCAGAACAGCTATTTTAATGTGTTGTATTTATCTATCCCCTGACGAGATATATCTACACTGCTGGATGCTCCTGAACCAGTTGTTGAGTGTCCCAACCAAGAGGAGTCGATGCTAGATGCATCAAAACAATTGTCGTCATTGATAACAAATTCTCATATATTCCATCTTCTGTCTTTCATTTGCCATATACATATATATGTATGTATGCATGTATGTATGTATGTATGTATGTATGTACATATATGCATTTATAAACAATAGAGTAATAATATTTACCCCCATCTCATGTATTCATGGATGATAATGAAATTATATTTATATTACATGTTATACCATGCACTCATTAAAACTAGTGTCAATAATTACAGATCCCTAATGAACCAGTCACTGCTTCAATGAATATCCAAGGACAACAGTGATAAAAAAACGCTTCTGCAAAATAATATATACCACAAAATATTCCTGTATGATGCTCCAATTTATCTTGAATTTTTCTCACCAAGATACTACGGTACATGTGTTAGTGGTTAGGGCATTCAGCTGACGATTGTAAAGTCGTGAGTTCAATTTCCGGTGCCGCATTGTGTTCTTGAGCAAGACACTTTATTTCACATTGCTCCAGTCTAACTCAGCTGGCAAAAATGAGTAGAACCTGTATTTCAAAGGGCCAGCCTTGTCACATTCTTTGTCACGCTGAATCTCCCTGAGAAACTACATTAGGGGTACACGTGACTGTGGAGTGCTCAGCCACTTGCACGTTAATTTCATGAGCAAGCTGTTCTGTTGATTGTATCAGCTGAGACCCTCGTCGTCATAACCAACGGAGTGCTCCTTACTAGTACTACTGCTGCTGCTGCTGCTGCTACTATTACTACTACTACTACTACTCCTACTCTTACTATTACTACTATTACTACCACTCCTACTATTACTCCTCCTATTCCTCCCCTCCCCCCTCCTCCTACTACTACTACTATTATTCCTCCTATTCCTCCTATTCCCCCCACCCCCTCCTCCTCCTCCTCCTCCTACTATTACTCCTATTCCTCCTCCTCCTACTACTACTTCTCCTATTCCTCCTATTCCTCCTCCTCCTACTACTACTACTATTACTCCTCCTATTCCCCCTCCCCTCCCCCTCATACTACTACACACACTCTCTCTCTCTCTCACACACACACACACACACACACACACACACACACACACACACACACTCACTCATACACACACACATGCACACAGACATTCCCCCTCCTAAATTCCCCACCAGAGTCCTCCTTAGACAGTCTGTGCTTATAGCAGCAGACAACCCTTTTTTTATTTCTGAAGATGCAGCATGGACAGATTGGAGAGTGAACCACTTGTTTTGTGGCAGTAATTCCATTGTGTCTGTGACGTCATCAATACGATGACATATTTGTTGTGCTGAGCGAACGATAACTGCTACATTGCCATAGAAACAAAACACCTGAGCATTAATGGAATATGAAGTGAATGTAATGTGCTTCGAAAAGCGCATGAACACGAACATGAAAGATGAGATTAAGATATTATAAATTTCAAATTATTGCTGTGATAATTCATCTCTGTAATAAATTAGCAACATGAAATAAGCCATCGGTTTAATGATCTCTGTCATTTTCTCTTGTTTCCATTTCATAAACACAGTTTTACATACACATGCACACATGGATATATCTTTCATCATCATCATCATCATCATCGTTTAAAATCTGCTTTCCATGCTGGCATGGGTTGGATGTTTTGACTGAGGACTGGTGAACCAGATTGCTGCATCAGGCTCTATTCTGATCTGGCAGAGTTTCTACAGCTGGGTGCCTTTCCTAACACCAACCACTCTGAGAGTGTAGTGGGTGATTTTATGTGCCACGGGCACGAGGGTCAGTCAGGCTGTACTGGCAACGGCCATGCTCAAAATGATGATTTTTACGTGCCACCTACACAGGAGCCAGTCCAGCGGCACAGGCAACGACCTCACTCGAATGTTTTTCCATGTATGTGTGTGTCTAATTTATTGTGCTGTTAAGAAAAGATAACGAAAAAAAGTACTCCATCCAGTGAGAGATTAAATATCATTCAATGTGCACAATTTGAAGGTACAAGCAAGGTACAATGGTTTCTTGCATTAGAAACGCAGTTCTAGGCAAGTTTTTACGACATGCCTTGTCTCTCCATGCAATCTTCAGGTTCTGAAGATTGCCTGGAGACTGAAATCTGCAGAGGCCTTCATCTCTATTTTAAGAAACCATTTGCAGTGCATACCATTATACTTTGTACATTGCATGATGTGTGTCCATGTGTGTGTGTGTGTGTGTGTGTGTATTTGTATACACACACACACACACACACATACTACTTATGTAATCATTCTGGATGTATCACGCATCATCTAACTTCGTTTAAAATATCATATTACAATTTTCTGTCAATGGATATTTTCTGTCCCCTCTTAGCTCCTACCGCAACCACCCTTCATGACTCCGTTAACAATTGCATCCCCTACCCACCCTTTCCGCAAAAAAAAAACCCCCACAAAAAAGATAGAAACTCATGATCCGTGACAGGAATAATCCAAATCTCATTGATTTACTCAGGTCTGTCAAGCATTTCTTACCATTCAGTAACTTCCCATGGATGCAGGATAAATCACCAATGAGAAATATATACTTGACATAAAAACAGGTTAAGCAGAAACGCTTGTGATTGTACAATGGAATATTAAGTGGATTCTTCAAACATTAGGAAAACTTAAATAATAAAATAAATCGGATATCATATATATGTATATATATATATATATACACATATATATATGTATACATATACATAAATGTATATGTATATATATATCGGTATGTATGTATGTATATATATATATATATATATATAT
>NC_068981.1:190120375-190128461 GCF_001194135.2 Octopus bimaculoides
TATATATATATATATGTATGTATATATATATATGTATATGTATGTATATGTATGTATATATATATATGTATATGTATGTATATGTATATATATATATATATACACATATATATATGTATACATATACATAAATGTATATGTATATATATATCGGTATGTATGTATGTATATATATATATATATATATACACACACACACATACATACATACACACATACATGCATGTATGCATGTGCATGCACACACACACGCACACGTACACACACGCATACACACACACACGCACACACAGAGTCATATATAACGTATACAAAACTTTGAATGAAGACACAAAGAATCTAGGACGGGACGGGGCGGGGGTTGCCTAAAAAGGCAAGTTTGGCAGAAATTTCATTGAAGAACGTGGATGAATTGAATTAAGGAATAATAGTTTCTAAAAAAATTAATCCTTTCAATAAAATGGTAAAAATAATGGAAGTTCCAGAGAGTAAATAAAATATGAAGAATAAGTTATTTTCAAGACAGAGAAAGGTGGAATGTATGGTTTAAATTTGGATAACATGTTCATACCATTTTAATGGGAAATGTCAAGGCAATGAAAGAATGATTCCACTATTCGTATCTGAAGTAATTTTGTGGAAGAAATATTGCTCAATTTAGAAAAAAATTGATATGAAAAGTCTATAAAATTTAGTTTAATCTCAGTTATACATTATTTATTACCGATAATCTCTCTATAATAATAATACCAAAGGGAAATCTTGATCTCCAACTAAATGTGGATGTTGTGTTGGAACACATAATACTGCGTTATTTACCTTGAGAGAGCCTTTCATAAGGACTTGTGTTTAAAAACACATGTAATTATTTTGTTGACAGACAAGAATCATTTGCTATGACTACCAGTACTGCCAGATCACGTGATTTCACCCTACAATGGGTTCCTCAGTGACACATGTCCAGCAGAAGCACAACAGGCGAGCTGGCACAAGCGTTAACACGCCAGGCGAAATGCTTAGCGGTATTTTGTCTGTCGCTACGTTCAGAGTTCAAATTCCACCAAGATCGACTTTGCATTTCATCCTTTCGGGGTCGATTAAATAAGTACCAGTTACGCACTGGAGTCAATATAATCGACTTAATCCGTTTGTCTGTCCTTGTTTGTCCCCTCTGTATGTAGCCCCTTGTGGGCAGTAAAGAAATAAGAAGCACAACAGTCAAATCTCCAGTCATCAATATAAAAAAAATCTCAGTGTCTATTCGAGCACTGATGTCACAAATAGCCAATGGGATTATTAAAAAAATAACTAATAGTGACAGAAACAGTAATAATAACAGAAGGTAATCTTGATCTCTAACTTAACATGGGTGTTGTGTCAGAACACACAATACTGCGTGTGAGGCTAGGAGTGTACATTAAAGTACTTTTGAAAGGGGACCCATAGCCTACACCTTGCAGATAAAGACAGCATTATTGATAGGGATAAAGGTGCATATATGTAGGAATACAGGGGTGTTGGGGTGCATTTGTAGGGCTGAGAAAAAAGTGTGAACATTGTAGGACTGGACGGGATCATTATTATACAACTGGGTGAAGAACTGGAAGAAAGAGGTGCACTTGTAGATGTGAGAAGAGTGTATGGGCATTTTAGGGATGGGAGCAGGGGACCCACCTTATATAAGGGGAACAAGAGATTATTATAGTATTGGGGGAAGGGGAGAAATATTTGGGACTGGGAAGAGAAGTGTGTATATTGTAGAACTAGAAGAAGGGACCCACCATATAGAACTAGAAAATGAAAAGGCTATGGAATCCTTGGCCCCCTAATCGACCCCAGGCGTGTACAAGAAAATAAATAAACAATAATAATAATTAAGTAGATGTGCATTGAACCCCAGGGGTTGATATCAACCATTTTGGAGACCCCTAACCCTATAGTCTCACTACCACTTCAGCCCTTCTTCATATGTTCTTCTATTCCTTTACTTGTTTCAGTCATTCGATTGCAGCCATGCTGGAGCACTACCTTTAGTCAAACTGACTGACCCCAGGAATTATTCTTTGTAAGCCTAGTACTTATTCTATTGGACTCTTTTGCTGAACTGCTAAGTTACAGGGATGTAAACACATCAGCATCGGTTGTCAAGCGATGGTGGGAGGGGATAACAAACACACACACACACACACACACACACACACACACGGTGGGTTTCTTTCAGTTTCCCTCCACCAAATCCACTCACAAGGCTTTGGTCAGCCTGAAGATACAGTAGAAGACATTTGCCCAAGATGCCACACAGTGGGACTGAACCCGGAATCATATGGTTGGTAAGCAAGCTACTTACCACACAGCCACACTCATGCCTATCTTCATAGAAATTTGTTGCCTTTTCAAAAGTCATGATTGAAAGTCAGAAAATGAATAAAAATGCCATAAATTAATCAATCATGTCAAACTGAATTTATGATTAACGAAGTGAATGACATGATGGACTCAGAGTACAAGACTTATTGTTTATCATACTCACAATTGCATTCAAGTTGGCGCTCTCCATATATTTCAATGACTTATATTTCTTTGAATATATTTGGTAATGATATATAATCAAGTCAGAGACCAAAGAATAGAACTAAGAATTCTGTGATACTTATCTCAGAGTAAGAATTAGCAGGTATTTCCTTCAGTTTTGATCTTGTCAATTAGCCAAAATTTTCCAATTCAATTCATGGGAAAAAGTTCGAACAAAGGTAAAGAGGAATCAAAAACTCACCCAAAATCTTCTTTTTTTTTATATTTCTTTTTTTTTTTTTTTTGGTGGGTGGGGAGTGTCTATTTTCATCCGAAAGAAAATCAGGAAAAAATTGATAGTGTCTGTTGATTTTCAAAAGAAAGTTTTCTTAATTAATATCAGCCTGCAGAAAGGCCATGAGACGAGGTAAAATAGTCTGTTGAATATAGAATTGTGCATTAATTCATTGATCAGCAGCGTTCTATGGATTCTGTCTTCGAATGAAAAGAATGGTTTCTATGTTCGGTTATTTTAGTCTCAAAGGGTGGAACTACTAGAATCATCAATTTAACTGATAAATAAGCATATGGTTAGTACTGAAATACTAAAAGTTTTATCATTTCATATGGTATGAGTGAAGAAAAAGTGTTTTATATGTATATTCTATTCAAATGCTATTCTATTGGTTAATCTATTGGCCAATCTGATTGGTTCATTGGGGTCATCGCTTTATGTCCTTGTGAAAGACACTTAATTCAATGTACAACACTTCACTAATGAACGAGAATAGGTAACAGAAGCAAGATGGTAAGTTCACTTAGGATAGGTCAATATCCTATCTGTGTGAGAAGATCTTGTGTTTCTTGTATCCATAAAACTTTGGAAACTAGACGAAATTTATTACGTTTATGAGACATTGTGACTCTAGAAAAGATTTAGTTAACAAATCAAAACTGAAAATATCACAGAATATGTTTAATGTATGTGTACAACCTCATTCATATTGGTCAGTCTGTTGTTCACTTTATTTTGTCTTTTTTCTCTATGCTTAGATAAGATGGTCAAACGAATAAATAGTAGTAGTAGTATTAGTAGTAGTAGTAGTAGTAGTAGTAGTAGTAGTAGTAGTAGTGGTAGTAGTAGTAGTAGCAGCAGCAGTGTGCTCATGCTTGCTTGCAGGACAAGAGTCCAAATTTAGTATTATTCTTTTATTCTTTTATTCTTTTATTCTTTTACTTGTTTCAGTCATTTGACTGCAGCCATGCTGGAGCACTGCCTTTAGCTGAGCAAATTGACCCCCAGGACTTATCCTTTGTAAGCCTAGTACTTATTCTATCAGTCTCTTTTGCTGAACCACTAAGTTACAGAGACGTAAGCACACCAGCATCAGTTGTCAAGCGATGGTGGGGGGACAAACATAAACACACACATGCATACATAATACATACATATATATATATATATATATATATATATATATATATATATATATATATTCGACAGGCTTCTACCAGTTTCTGTCTACCAAATCCACTCACAAGGCTTTGGTTGGCCCAAAGTTATAGTAGGAGGCACTTGCTCAAGGTACCATGCAGTGGGATTGAACCCCGGAACCATGTGGTTGGTAAGCAAGCTACTTACCACACAGCCACACCTGTGCCTAGAAAATAAAAACAATGGCATTTTTAAAGCATGGCGTTTCATCAAGACTCATTATCCCCATCATCATCATCATTTAACATCCAACTTCCATGCTGGCATGGGTTGCACGGTTTGACAAGATTCAACAAGTCCAAGGCCCACATCATGCTTCAATGTCTGCTTTGGCATGGCTTCTACAGCTGGATTCCTTTCATAATGTCAATCACTTTACAGCGTGTACTGCGTGCATTGTTTGTGGCACCAGCACTAATGAAGTTGCCATGTAATTCACAAGACCCCTTAAAATAAAATCAAAAATATCAGACAAAATGAAAATACAATCACTATTTTGACTGAAGGGCAGCAGATATTCACCTTGCCATTTCACTTGGATCCTTATGATCTGAGTTCAAATGTTACTAATGTCAACTTTACATCTCATCCCTCTAAGGTTAATGAAATATGTACCATTCATCTACTGTGATTGATATGACTGACATATTCTTCCCACCTGATTTTAATCTTTTGGCCTATTTTAGAAACCATTATTTCAGCATAAGAGCAGTGGCCTGCCAGAAACATTAACATATTGGACAAAAAGTCTTACCATATTTCTTTTGACTCTTGATGTTCTGAGTTCAAATCTTGCTGAGGTCTATCTAATCTTTCACCCCTCCAGGGTTCAATATAAAGTTCCTATTAAACAGAAAGGTCTATGCAGTTAACTTTTCTCTCTTCTTCAAATTTGTAGTTTTCTGCCAAAATTAGTCACTGTTCTTTTTAATGTTCTGAGTTGAAATCCTGGCAAGATCAACTTTGCCTTTCCTCTATTTGGTGTTGATAAAATAAGTACCAGTTGAGCACTGGGGCTGATATAACTCACTAATCAAAAATTTCAGGCCTTGTGACTATAGTAGAAAAGATTATTATTTCTCTTTATCACAGGTTTTGTTGGAACTCCTGGAGTTTTGCATGTGTAGCGGGCTTGCTACCTGCAGCCTACGGTACCATGCTATTCATTCTTTCCAGCTATCTAAGACTTTCCTGATTATTCTGACCGTGCCAACAAGGCAAACCTTTTGTAACAGTTCTACTGGAGACTCTTTTCTGATTTCCTTGATATTCCTATTGATGTCTTCTGATACTGTCCCCAAGGACCCGACAATAATTCATCTTCTTCATTTTCCACAGCCGAGCTATTTCATACTATTATTATTATTATTATTATTATTATTATTATTATTATTATTATTATTATTATTATTATTATTATTATTATTATTAGGAAAGGCAGCAAGCTGGCGGAAAAGGTGATGCGTTGGCAGAACTGTTAGCACGCCAGGCAAAATGCTTACCGATATTTCGTCTGTCTTTATGTTCTAAGTTCAAATTCCACAGAGGTCGACTTTGCCTGTCATCCTTTCAGGGTCAATAAATTAAGTAGCAGTCGTGTGCTGAGGTTGATCTAATCGACTGGGCTCCCTACCCCAAAATGTCAGGCCTTGTTTCTAGAACAGAAAAGATTATTATTATTATTATTATGATTATTATTATTATTATTATTATTATTTCTACTCTTTTCCTCCTTCTCCACCTCCTCCTCCTCATCAACATCATCATCATCAGCAGCAGCAGCAGCAGCCTATGTTCTTAGTTATTAGGCATTGTAATTCTAATAGATTTTACAGATTCCAAGACACCTCCTTCTTCGCATACTCTGTTTCAGTCTTTGGCCTCTTAACAACAACTTTCAATCCCAATTTAGGTTCAGACATTTTACAAGAACGATTCCTAACCTTTTACCATAGCAAAACATTTTGACAAATCAATAATCCTCTGTGATCTTTTTTTTTTTTCAAATATTTATATATTTATATAGAAAAATCAATTTTCTAAAAATTTAATACATTCCTATTTGATAGTTTTTCTGGAGGAAATATTTCACAATTTTGTTTCTAGTAAATGCTGTGTTTAGAAATATGTGTGTGTGTGTGTGTGTGTGTGTGTGTGTGTGTGTGTGTGTGAGTGTGTCCGCGCGCGTGTGTGTGTATATATATATATATATATATATATATATATTACATATATCTTTACATACATACATACATATATATATATATATGCACACACATGCATGCACATATATGTATATACATAATATACACACACACACATACACACATATAGATACACATAAACTATAGTATGTATTAAATAGTGTATAAGATATACACATATATACATATATTCATTCACACACACATATATACATGCATATATATATATATATATATATATATAGACATGCATTATCTTTCTGTGTGCATATGTATATGTGTGTGTATATATCTGGATATATATATATATATATATATATATATATATATATATATATATATATATATATGCATATGTATCTATGCTTATATGAATCAACTGTATGTATATATATACATATTGCTATTATCTCAATCGTCTGAGTTACATCATCAATTCAGTTTGTAACGGAACAGAGCACACCAACAATGATCTCATCTGATTCCTAATATTTCATCGCTTCATCTCAGTTAGTTATCATGTAGACAGAGAAGATAAACATTTCAACTGTTAACGAATCTGTTTAAAGTAACACTAGACAATATTTATAGCAAAAATTTTGTCTGTCCTGTAAATATCACAATTTATACAGTGTCTTGACATAGTTCAGGATTTCACTGTGTATATATTAGTTCTAGTGAGATAAACAAGCAGCTTCTGGTATTAGATGTTATGCTAATGAAGTTCTCGGCAAGTGTCATCATTGTAATCATCATCGTCATCATTGCTTCATCTTCATCATCATCATCTTTGTGGTTGTCGTTGCTGTCGATGTCGTCGTTGTCGTCATCTTCATCATCATTATCCTCATCATCTTCGTCATCTTCATTGTCATCACTGCCATCATCATCAAGTCATCGTCATCATCATCCTCCTCCTCCTCCTCCTCCTCCTCCTCATCATCATCATCCTTATCATCATCATTCTCATCATCATCACCACCACTACCACCACCACCACCATTATCATCACCACCACTACCACCACCAACATCATCATCACCACCACTACCACCACCACCATCATCATCGTCATCGTCATTGTCATCACTGCCATCATCATCATCACCACCACCACCACTACCATTATCATCATCGTCGCCATGACTGCTATCATCACCACCACTACCATCACCACCACCATCAACATCATCATCACCACCATCACCACCACCACCACCACCTTCATCATCACCACCACCACCATCATCATCATCATCATCGTCTTCATCAGCATCATCATCATCATTGCATTCAGACAAGGCCTAAAATTTAGATGACATGAAATATTGATTACATCAACCCCAGTACATGACTGGTACTCTATTTCATTAATCCAAGAAGGTAAAAAACCCAAATCAACCTTGGCGGAATTGTAACTCAGAACATGAGGTTGAGGAAGAAATGCTGCTAAAGTATTTGTCCAAAGAACTAATGAGTCTGCCAGCTTACCATTTTCTGTAATCCTTCTTTTACAATATTTCTGTTGAGATGCTCTGTGTTTCTTTCAATTAATTTTAAATATAACAAAGAATTTAGTAAAATAACTTAGGTATTATTATGACATGTGTACTACAGAGCCAGAGGCAGTTTCAGTCAGGTTGGTATGAAAAGGGTTGAATTAATCATTTGTTATTTCTTTCATTTCCATAATTCTGTTGACATGCTCTGTGTTTCTTTTAATTAATTTTAAATATAGCAGACGCAGGAGTGGCTGTGTGGTAAGTAGCTTGCTTACGAACCACATGGTTCTGAGTTCAGTCCCACTGCATGGCACCTTAGGCAACTGTCTTCTACTATAGCTTCAGGCCAACCAAAGCCTTGTGAGTGGATTTGG
>NC_068981.1:190128471-190138574 GCF_001194135.2 Octopus bimaculoides
GTCTGTGTGTCTGTGTTTGTCCCCCCAACATCGCTTGACAACTGATGCTGATAAGTTTACCTCCTCGTAACTTAACGGTTCAGCAAAAGAGACTGATAGAATAAGTACTAGGCATACAATGAATAAGTTCTGGGGTCAATTTACTCGACTAAAGGTGGTGTTCCAGCATGGCCACAGTCAAAGGACTGAAACAAGTAAAAGAGTAAAAGAGTAAAGAGAGAGTATAACAAAGAATTTAGTATAATAACTTAGTTACCATTCAGAGGTTGGCATGGGTGCCAGTCGTCAGCATAAGCCCGACAAAATTTTTATTGGGCGGAGATTACATTCTTCCCTCCCCCTTCCCTATTGCCTGGTATTTTATTTCATTGTCCCTGAAAGGATGAAAAGCAAAGATAATCTTGGCAGGAAATGAACCCAGAATGTTAAGAGACTGAACAAATAATACCACAAGTCATTTTTTCTGATTCTCTAACAATTCTGCTGACTCATCACTTTAAATTGTTTAAAATAATCTCATTATTAAATTTGTTTTCTCTTTCTGTTTACCGTTTGCAAACCTGTATTTGTTTTCCCATGTTTTGGTAGGTGTTTCTGGATTGAAGAGCTTTTATTACGAATTCATGAGCAAAAAGAAGTTTTATTTGGAAAATCATTGCCCTTCCTCAAAACAAAGAAAAATACCAGTCATAAATTCCTACCTGTTTATGGTGAAAGTACGTAATTTTTTTTTTTTTTTTTTTTTTTTAGATAATTTCACCTGGTAAAAATTAAAAAAAAAAACACTGCAAGTGAATTGAAAGCACATATAACCAAAAGAAAATAATAATAATAATAATAATAATAATAACACCGATGATGATGATGATGATGATGATGATGGTGGTGGTGGTGGTGGTGGTGGTGGTGATGATGATGATGATGATGATGATGGTGGTGGTGGTGATGACGAGGACGATGACGATGAGGAGGAGGAGGATAACCAAAACCACACAATAAAAAGGCCTCTTGGAATTAATAGAATATCTACTGATTCAGCCTCCTTAGAAGAGCAAAAGTGAGAGGGTATGAAGGTAGGGGATGTAAGATGTTCTCTCAGAAAATCAAGCAAATGGAAGTCTCCAGGAAAGGATAAAATTCCTCACTTCTGGTTGACTGCTTTCTCAGGAAATCACGAACTACTGACAAGACTTTACAACAATGTTTTGCAGCAACCTAATACGATTCCCTCTTTGCTAGTTAAATGGCATTACATTTCTACTTGGAAAAAATGAAGAAACAAATGAACCAAAAA
This sequence comes from Octopus bimaculoides, assembly GCF_001194135.2. Classification (NCBI taxonomy): domain Eukaryota; kingdom Metazoa; phylum Mollusca; class Cephalopoda; order Octopoda; family Octopodidae; genus Octopus; species Octopus bimaculoides. The sequence continues at coordinate 190,129,766 of NC_068981.1, forward strand.
ATTATAGACCCATAACCTGTTTAACAACAATGTATCAGATATTAACATCTGTCTTGATTGAATACACTAATAACTTCTTAACAGAAAATGGCATCTTCCCTAATGAGTAAAGAGGATGTAAATTGGGACTTATGGTTGCAAAGATCAGATTCTCATCACTAAGATGAATTTCTAAGATTGTCACAAGAAGCTAATCTCTACAGAGCTGGATTGAGAATCATCATCATCATCGTTTAATGTCAGCTTTCCATGCTAGCATGGGTTGGACGATTTGATCTGAGGACTGGTGAACCAGATGGCTACACCAGGATCCAATCTGATTTGGCAGAGTTTCTACAGCTGGATGCCCTTCCTAACGCCAACCACTCCGAGAGTGTAGTGGGTGCTTTTACATTCCACTGGCACGAAGGCCAGTCAGGCAGTACTGGCAATGGCCACGCTCAAAATGGTGTATTTTATGTGCCACCTGCACAGGAGCCGGTCCAGTGGCACTGGCAACGACCTCGCTCAAATGTCTTTTCCCGTTCCACTGGCACAAGTGCCAGGAAGGTGACGCTGGTAACGATGGGAAATGTTTGGAAATTTATAAAATCGCCCCTACTCTATGGAACGTCTTATCTGTAAGAATGAGAACATGGAAAACTACACTGACTTTCAATAATCAGAATGAATCTCTGAATGCTGGAGATGTAAGAATTTCATGTGGCATTTTCCAAGGTGACTCTCTATCACCAATTCTCTTTTGTCTAGCTTTAATACCTCTTTCCATATTGCTCGATGAAGTACAATGTGACTATAAAATGTTTGATAAAAATATAAATCATCTCATATACATGGATGATTTAAAGCTCTTTGCAAAAAATGACCAGCAAATTCAGGGTTAACAAGCAATTGTAAAAGAGGTTAGTGATGACATCAGAATGGAATTTGGCCTCGATATATGTGCATAAGCTACCTTTATCAGAGGGAAAATGATAGAAACACCCAACGTTAAACTTGACCAACAGAATGTCATAAAATAGTTAGAACCAGCAGAGAGCTACGACCACCTCGGGGTATTTGAAGGTGATAGAATCAAACATTGAATGATGAGGGAAAAGATCAGAAAAGAATGTTATCACAGGCGAAGGGCAATACTCAAGACAGAGCTGAACACAAGAAACAGGATCAACATGATCAATACTTTAGCCATACTGGTCATGACTTACAGTTTCAATATCATTAACTGGTCAATTACTGAAATATGTAATCTTGACAGAAAAATACGAAAATTGTTGACAATGCGTAGAATGACCACCCTAAGGCAGATATAGAATGACTTTACCTGCCAGGAAAAGAGGGTGCCCGTGGACTTTTACAACTGGAATGAACAATGAAGATTGCCACGATTGGCCTCAACACCTACCTGAAAAACTCTGACTTGTCTTAAAGCATGAAAACAAAAAAAAACAGCATATTCAGTAACAAAACAGGCAAAGGAATATCTCAGTGAATTCCAAATACAACAAATCCCAGAATTAGATGTACTGGAAACAATCACAGAAAAAGTTAAATGTATGAAAATCCATGCTAAAACTATTGCCTTAGATATTCTTACAGATAAATGGTAAGAAAAACACTCTCAATGGAACGTTAAAAGCACCATTCAAGTGTGATCGTTGCCAGGGCTGCTGACTGGCTGCCATGCCAGTGGCACACAAAATAATAAAGCACCATTCGAGCGTGGTCGTTGCCAGTACTACCGGACTCATTCCTGTGCAGGTGGCATGTAAAAAGCACCATTTGAGTGCGACCGATGCTAGTACCGCCTGACTGGCCCTCATGCTGGTGGCACGTAAAAGCACCCACTACACTCTCGGAGTGGTTGGAGTTAGAAAGGGAATTCAGTGGTAGAAACTTTGCCAGATCAGATTGGAGCCTGGTGTAAACTTCTGGCTCGTCAGCCCTCAGTCAAACCGTCCAACCCATGTCAGCATGGAAAGCAGACGTTGTATGATGATGATAATGATGATGATAAAGGGTCCTAACTCATTGACTCAATTTATTAATTTTTATAACTTACACAGTTTTTGGCTTCAAAAAATATTCAAAACATTTATATCATCATCATTTAATGTCCATTTTCCATTCTAGCAGAGGTTGGAAAGCTTGTCAGAAACTGACAAGTCAGAAGATGCACGAAGCACTTCCATCAATCATAGATAGGCCTAGAGGAAAAGAAATGATAGAATAATTTAGCTGCTTGGAACGTGGTTGATTCTGCTGTAAAAGGGGACAAAAAAATTGATCATAACGAGTTCTTCAAATGGAATGAAATATCAAACGATTGTTTTCAAAACTCATAATGAAATGTAGCACATCTTGTAAAGGTAGAACTAATAATAATAATAATAATAATAATAATAATAATAATAATAATAATAATAATAATAATAATAATAATAATAATAATGATAACAACAACACCAATAATAATTATAATAGTGATAATAATAATTTGGAATGGCATGGAAAGAGAAAAATGTATGGTCAGTTTGCAAGAGATACAAGCTCCAAGATAGATACAGAGGGCCAGTGGTTATGGATGCAAGGGAGTGAGTTGACAATAGAAACAGCAACATTTATATGTGCAGCACAAGAATAAGCATTGTGGACTAACTATGTGATGTACTGAATTGATAATACAGCTGAGAGCAACAAATGCCGAATGTGTGGTAAGAAGGGTGAAACAGTATGGCACATTGTTAATGAATGCCTGAAATTGGCACAGTGCAAATACAAAAGACAACATGACAATGTGGCAAGAATGATCTATGGGGAACTCTGTGGAAATATTGGCCTAAAAAGATCATCGATGTTGTATGACCAAATAACAGAAGGAGAATGAAGATTGCAAAATCTTGTGGGATGCAACGATTCAGTGTAACTATCAGATTAGACATCGAAAATCTGACATTGTTGCAGTGAACAGTAAAAATGAAACATGCTTGATAATTGACGTAGCCTGTCCAAGTGACAACAGGATCAAAGAGAAAGTGAGCAACTTTGATGAATTGAAGTGGGAAATATACGGGTTGTGGCCAATGAAGAGAGTGAATATGATAACAGTAGTGACTGCTGTGCTTGGAAGTAACAGCACTCAACTACCAGCATGGCTCAAAATGATTGGTACAAATGTAAAGATGGATCACCTACAAAATCATTGCTTGGAACTGCAAGAGTTCTCTGTTGGGTTCTTGAAACACAACTAGTAAACAAGTGTCATCGTAGCCTACTAGCTCTGGCAGCTGACACTTACCATCATATCCAGCAAAATAAACTGAGAGTTTTCATAAAATAATAATAGTAATAGTAATAGTAATAATAATAATAATAATAATAATAATAATAATAATAATAATAATAATAATAATAATAATAATAATAATAATAATAATGATAATAATAATAATGAATTCTTATCTTAACTGATTGGAAGTGGTATCATGCACATTATATTGTCTTGTTGTAAAAGATGGGCTACAGCAAATGTTCTGCTCAGAACCACAAATTTGCTTGTCAGTTGTTTGACCTTAACCAGTTGAGCATGTCTCTTAGTGGCTGATGATATGTGCATCACTGATCATGAGCAGAAGTAGTGGGGGAGCATCATAGCCATGTGTCGAGAGGACTTCTTTGCAGTTTGGATAATTCACCTTTTGAAACATGGGTGTGTCATTCAGTATCCTTAAACAACCCTTATTCAGGGACCTGTTAAGTGGGATGGGCTACTCAACCTCCTGAAAATTCTAACTGGGCTCCACCTCCGAGGCCATGTGCTGTTTATCTTAATATGAGATCCCCATGTCACGCTCAAGATTTTAATTCTGAACTTTTGAAAACAAGACATTTGTACTACAGAGCCAGAGCCGGTTTCAGTCGGGTTGGTAACAAAAGGCTTAAATTAATCATTTGTTAACCCTTTCATTTCCATATTTCTGTTGAGATGCTCTGTGTTTCTTTCAATTAATTTTAAATATAACAAAGAATTTAGTAAAATAACTTAGTTATAATTCAGCTAGTGTTAGGAACATAAATTGTGACTAAAGTTTGGTGGAAGATTTTAATGCAAAACTTATGAAAACATTACATTTGAACTACAGAGCCAGAGGCAGTTTCAGCTGGGTTGGTGACGAAAGGGTTAAAAGAGAAAATGGCCAACAATATGTATGTTATTAAATGGAAAAACAGTTAGTATGAATCACCATAAGGCATTTTTGTGTATAAATATATTGTTTATTCTGTATTCACCATTTGTGGTGGGAGCAGGTAGTATGATACAAAAACATGTGTGTTTATTTTCAAAGAAAGTTTTGATTTTTGCTTTTGCACTGAAAGAAGTAACGTATAATATTTGTATTACAGTATGTATGCATGTGTGTAATGAGAACAGTCATTTTGATAATGTGTGTGTGATAAAATATTTTCATTTATGAACGATGTATCTTGTGTCGAGGTGAATAGGCATGTGAATTGCACATGGGAGATTATGCATGGAGCTGCAGAGAAGACATGTGTCTTTGACCAAAGCCTGGCAGGAACTGAGAGTTTCTACCATGTAGCTCAGAACGAGGCTAATGTCTCAGAACAAGGCTACTGCATCAAATAGAGGCTAGTGTATCAAAGCTAGACTAGATGTCACATCGATATATTCATCTGCTGTGGAGGTTGACTCACATATTACTATGTAATATGTAGCTCTTTGTTTTGAATTGCCAAGACACAGCAAATGAGCTACCTAACTTACACATCTACAAGTGGTTCTCAATCCCTTTTTCCTAATGGACCCCTTTCAATCCTTATTTTATGCTTCTGGACCCTCATGGCTCTTCGATGTATATAAACAAAAAAAAAGAAAACCATGATGTATTTTTATAACCAAATATTATTAGGAACTGTATAAAAAAGAATTTAATATTTTATGTATTGTAAGAAGTGTAAGCAATTCATTGCTCACAAATTTTAACAAAATCTTATACAGACCCTCATGGGTCATATAGACCCTGATTGAGAATCGTTGATTTACAACAACTCCAGATTGGCTGGCTTGTAAATTCTTCTGATTTATCAATGAAATATGCAACACACACACACACACACACACACACACACACATGTACATACACACAAGGCTACAATAAATACTTACCGTTTCCTTTATACTGAATATACTAACTCAGGGCATAATAACAATAATAATAATAATAATAATAATAATAATATTTGTAACTCACCAGTCACAATAGGAAATGGAGAAAAAATAACACTGTTCATGGTGAATATATAAACAAGGAGAGTGAAAGGAAGGAGGGGAGGATGAGGGAAAGGAAGAGGTGGAGTAGGAGGTGGAGCAGGAAGTGAAGGAGGAGGAGGAGAGAAACAAAGGGGAAGAGACTGAAGAAGAAGAAGAAGAAGAAGAAGAAGCAGCAGCAGCAGGAGAAGGAGCAACAAAAGAAAGGGGAGAAGGGAGAAAAGGGGAAAAGAAAGGTGAGGAGAAGGGGAAGGGGAGGAATGAGAGAAGAAGGAGGAGGAGGAGCAGGAGCAGGAGGAGCAGGAGGAGGAGGAGCAGGAAAAGAAAGTGGAGAAAGAAATGAAGAAGAAGAAAAAGGAGGAGGAGAAGGAAGAATGAGAGAAGATGAATGTGGGAGAGAAAGGGGAGGAGGAGAAAAAGAAAGTGGAGAAAGAAGTGGAGGAGAAGAAGAAGAAGAAGAAGAAGAAGAAACAAGAGAACAAGAAAATGTTTAGAGTAAAACAAACTTGAAAATAATACAAACATGAAAATGTTGAGTAGGAGAACAGATTAATTCTGTGTATTTGCTTGTTTTTTTCCATTTTGTTTTTTTGGAAGCAAGATGGCAGAATATATTCAGTGAAACATGATGTTAAGGCATTGAAATATATTTTATAATTCTGCCAGAGTCTCTTGTGGACCAAAAGTGATGAAGCTTAAATCAAAATGGATTCACACAAATAAAACTGTTATGATTGGATTACGAAAATATTCCTATTAAACTTCCACACTGTATTCCTTGCTAACTATGTACAATTCTAAACTAACAAGACTAATGTTGGGGATGGGGGCGTTATATTTTCTTTTTCTTTTATCTTTTGCTTGTTTCAGTCATTAGACTGTGGCCATGCTGGGGCAATGCTGTGAAGAATTCTTTTAGTTGAAAGAATTGACCTCAGCCCATTTTTTTTCTTTTAAGCCTGATATTTATTCTGTTGTTCTCTTTTGCTGAACTGCTGGATTATGGGGATGTAACCAAACTAACACTGGTTGCAGAGCAGTGGTGATGAACAAGAACAGACACCAAAGACACTCAAACACACACACACACACACATACATACATATATATATAAATGTATGTATGTCTGTATATATGTATGTCTGTATACGACGGGCCTCTTTCAGTTTCCATCAACCAAATCCACTCACAAGGCTTTGGTCAGCCTGAGGCTAGAGTAGAAGACACTTGCCCAAGGTGCCACGCAGTGGGACTGAATCCGGAACCATGTGGTTGGTAAGCAAGCTACTTACCACACAGCGACTCTTGCGCCAATAAAATAAATATATACAAATTATAAAAGTAATTTTTAAAAAAATATGCAGTACATAGGTGCAGGAGTGGCTGTGTGGTAAGTAGCTTGCTTACCAACCACATGGTTCCGGGTTCAGTCCCACTGCATGGCACCTTGGGCAAGTGTCTTCTACTATAGCCTCGGGTCGACCAAAGCCTTGTGAGTGGATTTGGTAGACAGAAACTGAAAGAAGCCTGTCGTATATATGTATATATATATGTATGTGTGTTTCTGTGTCTGTGTTTGTACCCCCACCATCGCTTGACAACCGATTGGGGTGTGTTTACATCCCCGTAATTTAGCGGTTCGGCAAAAAGAATAAGTCCTGGGGTCGATTTTCTCGACTAAAGGTGGTGCTCCAGCATGGCCACAGTCAAATGACTGAAACAAGTAAAAGAGTAAAAGAGTACTGTTTCTACTTTGTGGATTTTCACCTATCACGGAATGTTTTGGAATGTAACACCTACGATAGTTGAGGGATTACTGTATTTTGTCTGTCTCTACATTCTGAGTTCAAATTCCACCAAGGTCAACTTTACTTTTCATCCTTTCAGGGCTGATAAAATAAGTATCAGTTGAGTATTGGGGTCAATATAATCAATTTGGCCCCTTCCCTGAAATTGTTGGTCTTCTGCCAAAATTTAAAATCAATATAATTCCTGTGTTTGTTTTGATATTAAGATTGACAAAAATTTTAAACTGGAGTTTAAACCAAACGTGGCTGATGCCAGACCAGTACCTCCTGACTGGCCCTTGTGCTGGTGGCACATAAAAAGGACTATCTGAATGTGATCGATGCCAGGCCCACCTGACTGGCTCCCATGCTGGTGGTACATAAAAAGCACCCACTACACTCTTGGAGTGGTTGGCGTTAGGAAGGGTATCCAACTGTAGAAAGATTGCCAGATCAGATTGGAGCCTGGTGCAGCCTCCTGGCTCTCCAGACCTCAGTCAAACCGTCCAACCCATGCCAGCATGGAAAATGGACGTTAAACGGTGATGATGATGAAGATGGTTTGCACCACTTAATTAAACTATGGTTCTATTCCACGGCATGGGACCTTGTCTTCAACTAAAACCCCAGGCTGACCAAAACCTTGCGCAGGGATTTTGTAGATGAAAACTGAAAGGAGCCTATCATATGTGCATTAGTTTGTATGTCTGTGTGTGTCCGTGTGTGTGTGTGTGTGTTGGGGTCTTGTATTCTTGAAATTATGGAACAGTTGTAAAATAATTGCCACTGTCATAGAAGAAGTATCATTCGTTTCTAATATTCTGTGAAAAAACGCCTGGCAACAAGGGAAAGGTTATCTTTTCATAGAAACCAGGAAGAACATCCAGAAGAGGAAATCCGCCTCAATAAACTCCATCCAGCCCAGTCATGTGTGGAGAAGTGGGTATTAAGATGATGATGATGGTGATAATGATGATGATGCTAATGCCAATCATGATGATAACAATGATGATGATGATAATTATGATGTGACGATGGTGGTGATGATGATGATGATGATGATGTAACGATGGTGATGATGATGATGATGATGACAATAATGATGATGAGGAGAATGATAATGAAGATGATGACAATGATGATGATGAGGATGATGATGATGATGATGATGATGACAATGATGATGATGATGACAATGATGATGATGAGGATGATGAGGATGAGGAGGAGGAGGAGGAAGTGGGCTATAATTAAAGCATTTGTTGGGCACGAGGTATGTGCTGAAGTGTTGAAGACGGTTCATTCCCATTTAAAAATATTCAAGCCAAGAAATTCCAGATACTCTTTGAAAGACGTAATAAAAAGATTTTTCGTAAAAATCTCATCCATTTTATTCCTTATTCCAATTCTTCAATTGTTCCTTTGTTAACATTAAAATAACTAAATACAATTTTTTCTTCACTTCATGATTATGTATTGTGACATCAAAATAAAGTGAATTTAAATCAATTTTTGAAAAGTAGTTTTTCCTAAAACCATATAAATTATAAAATTGAATATATTTTTTTTTTAGTGAGAGAACACAAGCATTGCCCGATACAGTTAAGTATGTAAATAACTTTTGTTATCAACGTACATACATGCATACGTATATACATACTTACATACATATATGTACATATATATATATATATGTATATATATATATATATATATATATATATATATATAT
>NC_068981.1:190144104-190155353 GCF_001194135.2 Octopus bimaculoides
GTCACATAAAAGACACCATTTCGAGCGTGGCCGTTTTCGTGCGGGTGACACGTAAAAGCACCCACTACACTCTCTGAGTGGTTGGCGTTAGGAAGGGCATCCAGCTGTAGAAACTCTGCCAAATCAGACTGGAGCCTGGTGTTGCCATCCGGTTTCACCAGTCCTCAGTCAAATCGTCCAACCCATGCTAGCATGGAAAGCGGACGTTAAACGATGATGATGATGATGATGATTATTATTATTATTATTGTTCATGTTACTATTCTTGTTGTTCTTCTTTTTCTTGTTGCTATTAAGCTGACAGAATTATCAACACATCAGTCAAAATGCCTCCTAACATTTCCCCTGAAACTTTACGTTCTTAAGTTCAAATCCCACAGAGCTGAACCTTGTCTTTTCTCCTTTTGTTTGTCTTTCCTCCTCCCACTAAGAAAAAGTACCAATCAAGTCCTGGTGGGGGTCGATGTATTTGACTAAACCCCTTCCCTGAAAAAAATTGCTGGTTCAGATTCAGTCTTATTCCTGGTAAAATTTATGTGGGTAGCAGGTTGCTACCTGTAATCTTAAATATCCACAAGCTTTCATTCACCTCTCAAATGCTCAAAACCCCTCAAATAATCTTTCTTGTCTCCAAGATGCAAACTTTCTATAGAAGCTCTACAGGCCATTTTAATTCTTTTAATTCTTTTACTTGTTTCAGTCATTTGACTGTGGCCGTGCTGGAGCACTGCCTTTAGTTGAACAAATCGACCCCAGGACTCATTCTTTGTAAGCCTTATTCTATTGGTCTCATTTGCCAAACAGCTAAGTTATGGGGACATAAACACACCAACATCGGTTGTCAAGCGATGGTGGAGGGACAAACACAGACACACACAAACACTTACATATATATATATATATATATATGACACGCTTCTTTCAGTTTCCATTTACCAAATCCACTCACAAAGCTTTGGTCAGCCAAAATATATAGCAGAAGACACTTGCCCAAGGTACCACGTAGTGTGACTGAACCCAAAACCATGTGGTTGGTAAGCAAGCTTCCTACCACACAGCTATGCCTACGCCTGTGCTATGCATATGCTTATATTCCATTTTATTCCATTTCCTTCAGCCATTTGTCTATATCTTTGCTTACAGTTCTCAATGAACCAATTATAACAGGCACTACCTTTACAATTTTCATATTTCAAATTCCCATAATCTCAAATTTTAAGGGACTGTGTTTTTTTTTTGTTTTTTTTTTGTCATTTTTTTCACAATCTTGGTATCAAACAGAAATGATGGATCAATTAGTAGACAACTTCACTTTTCCTCATCCATTATTGTTATGTCTGGTTTACCATTTTCTAGATTCTTATCCATTTGAATTGGAACATCCCATAAAATCTTGAATATCTCCGACTCAAGTATTCTTTCAACCCAATGATCATACCAATTATTTCCAGCTTCGAATCCCCATTTCCGAGGAAGTTTCTGGTGCAAAACTTTCACAACCTTAGCCATGCCTTTATTTCTTATATTCTCCCTGGGCTAAAACATTCTGCAACGATTTGTACCATTCTTTCATCCCAGATCCCTTACTACATTTTGCTGACAGCTTCGCCCCGTATGCATATTTTCTCAAGTTGTTTGTTTTTAATGATTGGTCTTGAAAACATATCTGGCCATAGCTTGGAAATAGGTAACGAATGATGACAGGAAGAGTGATTGGCTGTAGAAAACCTACCTCAACAAATTCCATCTGAACCATGCAAGCATGGAAAGGAGATGGTTAAACATTGATGATGAGGTGGATAATATTGATGTTGATGCTGATGAAGTAAAAAGTGAAGATAATCTAGCAGGCCAAGTGACTGTAAATGTTGCATAAGACTTGAACGATGAAGAGAAGGAGAAATGCTGAAAGTGTTATGTGTAGAGTTAACACTGAAATGCCACCAAATGTTAAGGAATCTGGACAAAGGAAAAATAAGGAGAACCACAGGGAAAACAAGTGGCGTTTGAACTTGGTTAAAACAGAGAACATCAGTGAAACAAACCAGTTAATCACATCTGCTGCTAGTGTTGTAGCTGACATAATAGGATACAAGCTGAAACCTGAAGAAATGATAGGAAATGAAAACAAAGAACCAAACTAGAAGAGAATACAGATGAAGTTGGAAGAGACATGGAAAGAATTGGGGCAATTGAATAGGATAATGAGAGGAGAGATCAAGAATGTGGTAGTAATCAGAAAAATTGAATGGACATTAAGGTTAGAACATACAAACATGGAAAAGTGGACATGAAAAGGACACTGATAATAATTATAGAATTATAAATACCATTGTTGTTGCTGTCGCTGGTTCTTACCATTGGCAAGACATAGTTTTAATGAGTTCCAAAGATTTTGGATTATTATTATCTTATTATTAAGATTTTGGGTTCTTACTGAATGAGAATTATTTCTTTTCAGATTAATTCACAAAAAAATCCTTCTAGAAAACCCAAAGATGTGTTTTCCATATTGTTAAACTCTTTAAGGTCTACATTTTATTTTTAATTTTGTTTTTTAGCGATTTATCTTTTGTGTCTTGTTTGCGAACACTTATCAAAAATAGCATTTACAAGGACGACAACAACAACAACAACAGCAACAACAAGGAGGAATGTTCTCAAAAGAAATAATGAACAGACCATATTTTATGAACCAAAAAGTATAGGAAAAAAGTTTAACTGTAATAAATGCAGAAACACGCACAGCTCAGTAAACAGTTATTCCATGGATGTTATTAATATTTTAACAAAATGTGCACAACACTGTTAATTGTAACAACAATAACAACAACAAAGACATTCGTACAGCTGCCAAGCAAAAGTATAAATAAAAATATTTTTCGAAAAGTCAAATAACATTTATGTTGTCATCACAGCAGTAATGCTGACATAAATTTATATAAAATAAGTAGTTTGGTAGAATTACATGACAGGAGACAATACCTCCTTGCTTGAGGTCTCTATCCCAGAAATAGTAGAGGGCAGTCACATAAATATGTAATTGAAAAGGCTTCTCAGCAGCTTAGGTGTTGCATTAAACAAGGAAAGACTGATATTTCTGTTATGATTTTCACTTTGTGAATCTCTGAAAATACATTAACATGATTCAAAATTAACAAGTAATTGTATACAAGTGTCTATAATCGTTATGTAAAAGCATATGATCTAGTGGTTAGATCATTGCACTCATGATTGCTAGATTGAGGGTTCAATTCTCAGACCAGGTGATATGTTGTGTTCTTGAGCAAAACACTTTATTTCACACTGCTCCAGTCCACTCAACTGTAAAAGGGTCACCCTTTGATAGAATAGTCTTCCAATCAGGGGGAATGTTAGTCTGCTTACCTCGCCAGTGAGGTGGCATCATTTGAAAGCTAAAACAATGTGAAGTGCATTGTGGCCAGTGATGTATATCCCTGAAATAGTAACGAGGGCAGTTACATATCTATGTAATTGAAAGGGCTTGTCAGCAGCTTAGGTGTTGCATTAAACAAGGAAAGACTCATATTTTCATTATGATTTTCACTTTGTGAAATTCTGATAATATATTAATGTGACTCAGAATTAACAAGTAATTTTATACAAGCATCTATGTAACATGAGACAATACCTCCCTGCTTGAGGTCTATAGTTTGGTTGATCACATGATACCATGTTTTACTATTGTTAATCATTGGCTGAATCCTTGAAGCATCAAATTGACACCTTGGTGACATTTATTCCAATTCTTTATGTCCTGTCTTGAAATGTTGATGAGGATAATTTTGCTTCTTATCCTTTTGGAGTAAGGAGTCAATATCCTCCTCCATCATCACTACAAGAACTGGAGACTGTTTTAGCTGAAGAATGGACAAAAATTCTTTTGGAAACAATTCAAACTTTGTACGAGTCCATACTTCGTAGAATTCAAGTTGTAATTACTACTAAAGTCGGTGCTACCCATATTAAAATAAATTTGTTTGAAATTTTAAGATGTTTCCAGTATTTTGTCCAACCTCTGCATATATATATATATGCATAGTCACTACAGGAATATATTAATCTCTTATAGGGATGGTTACATCCAAGTTACACTGGTTTAATATATCATATTGTTTGAGAAATATCTTTTCAATATAAAAATAGGTTTATTTTAAATATCAAATACTATTAAGTAAGAAAATGGAGAGATTTAATGGATATAAATTAATCTATTAACATTTTTAATAAGGCCTACAATTGTTTCAGTTTACACTCAATACAAATTACAAACCTATAGAATATAAGTTTGCATTTTGAAGATTTAGAATAGAATATCTTCGGGGCCAATGGACATTAAGGAAACTACATGTTGATCAATTGAAATTCTCCAACAGACTAAGTAGATGAAATATGTTTTATTTCATGTGTGTGTGTGTGTGTGTGTGTATTAATAATTTGAACACATGCACACATGAGCTTTCAGTTTCCATCTCCCAAATCCACTCATAAGTCTTTGGCCAGCCTGGAGCTATGGACAAACACACTTGCCCAAGATGCTGCTAAATGGGACTGGACCCAAGACTCCACGGTTGAAAGCACACTTCTTAACCACACAGCCATGCCTGAATGAACAATTTTTCAGATAAAAGATTGGTTTTCCTATACCACCTACACTTGATGAGTTCTTGCAGCAACCATTAGTCAGATTATCAGAGCAATTACCAACAAAATGTCTAGCTCACACTTGTCAAATATCTTTTAGTTTTTCTGTCTGCAGGGAATTTAAAGAACTTATTTCCATTTTACTTGTTCTTTTATATTTTTCCAGAAGAATTTTCCCCAGTCTCAAGAGCCTTTCACACTGTGTGAGAACATCAAACATAATTAGACAAACTGATATGAAAATTGCATTTCCTTATAAGCAATTTTTATATCTGGCCGTATACTATAAATTGGAATTGACTTTTCATATATTGCTGGTTGATATTTTTTTCTTGATCATTGTTTTTTATTATTATTATTATTATTATTATTATTATTATTATTATTATTATTATTATTATTATTATTATTATTATTATTATTATTATTATTATTATTATTATTATTATTATTATTATTATTAAGGCAGTGAGCTGGCAGAAACGTTAGCACACCAGGCGAAATGCTTAACGGTATTTCGTCTGTCTTTACATTCTGAGTTCAAATTCCACCGAGGTCGACTTTGCCTTTCGTCCTTTCAGAGTTGATAAACTAAGTACCAGTTGCATACTAGAGTCAGTCGAATCAACTGGCCCTTCTCCCCAAGAATTTCGGACCTTGTGCCTAGAATACAAAAGAATATTTTGGTAACTCCAAGGCAGCGAGCTGGCAGAAACATTAGCATGCCGGGCAAAATGCTTGGATGTATTTCGTCTGTTTTACATTCTGAGTTCAAATTCCACCAAGGTCGACTTTGCCTTTCGTCCTTTCAGGGTTGATAAGGTAGTATATTTATAGTTGATAAGGTAGTATATTTATAGCGGAAAGACCGTAAGGGCCACCAGAAGGGTGCTTGAGGGATGCATGCAGCTCTGAGAGCTGTGGTTCAGAACTACTGCCTCAAAAGCATAGCAGAAAAGTGAGCTTCTTAATCGAATATAATCATATTTGCACCTGTTTTCCATGGTACAACATTGTGAACAATATTAAACTAATTTAAAAGAACCATATAATTGATATACACACATCCTATTTCTAAATATACATTCATCACTCACTTTGATTTTTAAAACATTTGATGTAAACAAATTTTGAGAGGAGAAGGAACCATGAGATTTCGTTTTTGGAATTGAATTAATCTTTAATATTTGTAGAAATTCTATTCTCATTACTACAAAGCATTTCTGAGACACATGTTTGTATAAACTAAACCTTTGAATACATCAATTATATCACAACGACTAAACGAAGAATAACTTCTGTAAACAACATATACAAGAATAACATCAGAACCAGATTGACAAACAGTGGGAATGAATACAGATTCTGGAAAGTTGGTTGTCATTAATTTATTACACTTTAGGTTGCGGTGGATAAAGTTTGGTTCATTTCAGGCAGGATGCTAAAATTTTTATTTATCAGACAGATATCATTTGATATCTATTGATATCCATATAATATTAGTCCTCCCTTCATGTACAATATCCAAGTCATACATCAGTAGTTGTTAAAGTGTTGCAAGAAACTTCTGTTTTTTTATTATTTCTCACTGAATAGGTGCAGGAGTGGCTGTGTGGTAAGTAACTTGCTTACAACCAGATGGTTTGGGGTTCAGTCCCACTGCGTGACACCTTGGCCAAGTGTCTTCTACTATAGCTTTGGGCTGACCAAAGCCTTGTGAGTGGATTTGGTAGACGGAAACTGAAAGAAGCCTGTTTTGTATATATATATATATATATATATATATATCATCACCATCATCATCATCATCATTTAACGTCCGTTTTCCATGCTGGTATGGGTTGGACGGTTTGACTGGGGTTTGGGAAGCCAGGAGGCTGCACCAGGCTCCAGTCTGATCTGGTAGTGTTTTTTCATCTAGATATCCTTCCTAATGTAGTGGGTGCTTTTTACGTGTCACTGACACAGGGGCCAGATGGGACTGGCATCGACCATGATTAATTGAAAGAAACACAGAACATCTCAACAGAAATATGGAAACAAAAGGGTTAACAAATGATTAATTTAACCCTTTTGATACCAACCCGGCTGAAACCGCCTCTGGCTCTGTAATACAAATGTCTTGTTTACATAAGTTTTGAATTAAAATCTCCCACCAAACCATAGTCACAATTTATGGTCCTAACACTAGCTTAATGATAACTAAGTTATTTTACTAAATTCTTTGTTATATTTAAAATTAATTGAAAGAAATATAAGAGCATCTTAAAATAAATACAGTAATGAAAGGGTTAAATAAACTACATTATGGGATCACCATATCCCAGTTTTATGTTCTTTCAGGTTAAGTATATAATTCTTAATATTTTGTGGCAAGTGAAGGTGTCAGGCTGTCAGAATCATAAGCATCCCCAGCAAAATGTTTAGTGACATTTTGTCTGAGTTTGTTTTTAAGTTCAAATTTCGCTGAGATCAGCTTTGTCTTACATCCTTTCCGTGTTGAAAAAATAGTAACAGTTATGCACTGGGGATGGGGGTGTCAATGTAATCTATTTTCCCCCCTCCCTCTGAAATTGGTGACCTTGTGCCAAAATATGAAACCGATATTTTGGTCATGAGGATTATCATACATGATGTGAAATTCATATTTCTGGTTATGATATTTTATATAACAGCAATCAAATACCAGGGTGGCACACCACTGCTATGATTTTGTTGTCATCCACACATTGCAAATAACTGACAGACAGATGAAAGTTTAACATTCCATTCATCTTTCTAGAAGAATTTTCTATTTAGATAACGAATGTTTCCTAAAGATAAGACAGTCATTAAACAACATAAAATATGTGTGTGCTGTGGAAGGAGGCACAGGGATATATCGTACCTTTCAAAATTACTTGTCAATATATCATAGGCAGTTGTTCATTTGTTTGTATTTGTTTGTGATATTTTGAACTGTTTGCTATGTTCTGTTATCAGTAACAATTACTGTGCCTGGTGGACTTAGGCTTATCTGCCTCTCTAACATACAACACTTGGTCTCCCATGCATAACATGGCCACATTAAATGCAGTACAATTTTTTGATATCTTCTATCTTCTTTCGTTCACTTCTGTCAGTCATTAGACTGTGGCCATGCTGGGGCACAACCTTAAAGAATATTTTGTCCATTAAATTAAATCCAGTACTTATTTTTTTTTAAAGCCTGGTACTTATTCTATTGGTCTCTTTTGCTGAACTGCTAAGTCACATGGGTGTAAACACACCAACATCCGTTGTTGAGTGGTGGGTGGTGAGACAAACACAGACGCAAAAACACACTCACATAGATATATATATAGCCTGTCATCATCATCATCATCATCATCATTTAATGGGCATTAAATGATGATGATGATGATGATGACAATGGGCTTCTTTCAGTTTTCATCTACCAAATCTCCTCACAAGGCTTTGATCAACCTGAGGCTATGGTAGAAGACACTTGCTTAAGGAACTGAACCTGGAACCATGTGATTGAAAAACTTTTCTTTTCAAAATTAATATTCATTTCATCATTCTGAATAAGCTCCAAGAAATTTGATAAAAGTTAAATTGTAATTATTGTGTTCTATCTTGGGAGGGTCATTGCACCAATAGCAATAAATACAAGCACTGGTCCAATATCAGAAACGAAGTATAATTATTACATGTATGGCACGTTTTTTTTTTGTTATCATCCGTGGTGGCCAAAGTGTACTTCCAAAGTTACCTGCCTGCCATATAACAGACAGTGTAGCTGTAATAATATTTTTGGATTTTAACTTTGTTATATCTGTTGTGCTGTAGAAAACTAACAATGGAAAATCAGAATTTTAGATTTTACCAAAATAATTTCTATTTTTAAGAATATTGCATTATATGCATTGATTGAAGAGGAACGCATTTTTAACTCCATAGAAAAATTATTAGAAAAGTGTGCTGATATAAATTAAATACTAAATTTAAACAACCATTATTTACAAAATGTAGATAAAGGTCCTATATTAGAAACAGGAAAAATTAAATATTTGTAAATTCTAAGTTGGAAATTTTTTCAATGAAATCCTTCCATTATATTAATAAATAAGAAAATATTTAGTCTATTCAAACTCTGATTAATCTCTCTCAATTTTTTTCTTTAATTTCACCTATTTTTCTGGATTTGATTAAAATGTTTTCTAAATATTTTGCAGATTGTTTGTTACTTAAAGTGTCTTCCATTTATAAAGTCTCTTATTTGAATTGAAAATTGAGAAATGAAACTGTTTTTTTTTTGTTTATTGTTTCCCATTTCATAAAAAAAATTCCCATAAAACTAATAAAATAAGATTAATTTTGCATTTTCTTTCTCTCTGACCGTTTTTGTTTCACTTTCAGTTTTTGTTCTAATATCATTTGTTTTCAAAAGAACATGGAGATGTAAACTTCTTCTGATCTTTTTGATTGAAGAAGTCAATGTTGTTCATGTCTACTGTGAATTTTCGTTGGCTGATGGAGCTGGAAACATCTGGACTGGGAAGGAAGTCCAGAAGGAAAGTATTGAGTTGAATGTTTGGAATTTCGTTTCAGGATGAGATACAGAAAGACTGACGAGAGGAGGGGAAATGCGTGTGTGAGCCAGATGGGCTTGGGATGAAACAGTAAAAGAAAGACAGCAAAGGATCAATTCATGTGGATTGTTAATTGTGCTATTTTTAATGTTGTTTATCATAATGATGATGATGATGGTGATGATGATGATGTTGGTGTTAGTGATGATAGTGGGGGTGATGATGATGATGAGGAGGAGGAGGATGATGATGATGATAATAATGATGATGAAGATGATGATGATGATGGTGGTTGTGGTGGTGATGATGGTGATGGTGATGAAAAGAATGATGATGATGATGATGGTGGTGGTGGTGGTGGTGATGATGATGATAATGATGATGATGGTGGTGGTGGTGATGATGGTGGTGGTGGTGATGATGGTTGCAGTGATGATGATGACGGCCTGTCTATGAGATCAAAATCTGATTTATTATCGGTTTATAATTCTGTTAACGTTGATGAGATTATGTCAGAAGATGATATATTCACCAAGACTGGACACAGGTCTCTGTTATATGATTCTTCTATCTTTTACCAACATGTTTAGTTCATGATCCTCTCCAGCCACACCATTATTTTGTCAGTTTACAAATTGTTTCGTTTAACCCTTTGGCATTCAAATTACTTCGTCAAATGTATTGCTTATTCATTCAAATTGTTTTGAATTAATTATTAATTATCTTTCTAGCTTCAAGATTTCAGTGGCTTGATTGCTTCATTTTAGAATGGCATTGCAGAATAGGTGTGAGAAGCCTGATCTGGTTGGTTTGAACGTTTTTATATTAGAATGTTTATATTTCTTTATTGCCCACAAGGGGCTAAACACAGAGGGGACAAACAAGGACAGACAAAGGGATTAAGTCGATTACATCGACCCCAGTGCGTAACTGGTGCTTATTTAATCGACCCTGAAAGGATTAAAGGCAAAGTTGACCATGGCAGAATTTGAACTTGGAACGTAGCGGCTGACAACATACCGCTAAGCATTTCGCCCCGTGTGCTAACAATTCTGCCAGCTCGCCTCCCTCTGCCATATACATATAGTTATATATGTTTCTTTATTGCCCCCAGAGGGCTAAACGTAGAGGGGACAAACAAGGACAGACAAAGGGATTAAGTCGATTACATCGACCCCAGTGCATAACTGGTACTTAATTTATCGATCCCGAAAGGATGAAAGGCATAATCGACCTTGACGGAATTTGAACTCAGGACATAAAGACAGACGAAATACCACTAAGCATTTCGCCCAGTGTGCTTACGTTATTATTTCTTTATTGCCCACAAGGGGCTAAACGTAGAGGGGGGCAAACAAGGACATACAAAGGGATTAAGTCCATTACAGCGACCCCAGTGCGTAACTGGTACTTTATTTATCGACCCGCGAAAGAATGAAAGGCAAAGTCGACCTCGGCAGAATTTGAACTCAGAAGATGAAATAGCGGTAAGCATTTCGCCCGGTGTACTAACGTTTCTGCCAACTCGACGCCTTCATTAAACCAGTCTAAATGCTACAGGTTTAGAGCAAAACATCCCGTCTTCTCCCCCACCCAATGTTCTCAATTGTTTCAATTTACTGGATCAGATATTTGTATTTTTTTAATTTTATCTATCTTCTACTTGTTTCAGTTACTGGACTGCGGCCATGCTGGAGCACTGCCTTGAATGAGTCAAGCAAATCAACCCTATTACCTATATATATACATACATACATATATATATATATAGAGAGAGAGAGAGAGAAAAATTTGTAGTTTAGAATCAGTAGTTCTTTGACTGCTATTTCTAAATTTTCAGTATGTTGGAGAAGCAACTCAATTGCTAATCCCTGTATATTTATGATGATAAATAGTTTTACCGATAAAGGTTTTTTTCATACTGAACTACTTGGCAAAATTGTTAATTATTAATTCTATTATTAATTGACGATTCCCTGCCCTTATTCTTGTATATATATATATATATAT
>NC_068981.1:190155757-190161682 GCF_001194135.2 Octopus bimaculoides
ATATATATATATATATATATATATATATATATAGATATGACTAATTAGGATAATTAACTACCTTAGGACTATAAAGTATTCAACAATAATACGTGCATTCTTTTACACAGTTTCATAGCATTATTTACGTAATACATAAATTTCGTACGTGCTATAGTTATTATTCTGTGTAGATATGAGGGTTTTTAAGTATTTTAAATCTTCAATAAACTATATATTTTAGGTAGATCTTTTTTTTTTTCGATAATTTCGTTATTATTATAGTAAATATGATACGTATTCATCTCTGGGTAATGGACGCCATATTTGTCACGTGACTTTTCAGTATAAATGCTAAAGTACACTTATTTGGGTTTAATCTACAGTAATTTGCCGGCAGATGTTTTTTAAAATTTATTCTAAACAATATTCACATACATTTTTTATTAACTTTATACACTAACACTTTTTTTTACATTTATTTACTTCTTCCATAATGATTTAACTTTGTTCACTATAATACTCTATTTCAATATTTTTAGCTTGTAACTTTTAATAATAATATTAATGCCATTAACTTAGGGATTACCTTACAGGTTTGGTCTTTTATATATTATTTATTTTATTTCTTATGTTTATTCTTATTCCTTATAATGCTTTTAGGTTGTTTTTTTTAGGAATTTGACCTGAAAAGTGACTGATTTTGGGAGTAAAATCATTTTTCCGTTCTAATGAACTTGGATAGATTCTTCTTATGATTTTATATAGTCCTATTTCAGCCATGAAATGCGCGTAGTATATGTACAAGTACTGACTTTTATACTTTTATGCATTATATTATTGTATTAATTTTTACTGTCCAATTTATACTTTACTTGATTTTTAGATTAATATTTTTTATGATGAATGTTTCTTTGTATGATATATTATATATTATTAAAATTATTAAAATTTTAGATTAAAATGTTAGATTAGTATTTATATTGTGTATGTCTCACAGCATGGTTTTGGACGGGTTCTTCGAGGACTGAGTTGTAGAGTGGCGGTTCGTCTTTAAATTAGTTATATACATATATATTACATATTACGAAATTTGGTCTAATATTATTATACTGAATTTTACCTGTAAAGTTGGAATAATTTTTTATTCCCTAATATTATTACTATACATACATATATATATATATAAATTTAAATCCATATCTGTACAAAAGTGGTATCAAAAAGTTCCCAGACTAGTTCTGTAGCTCACCATCAGATGGCAGCATACAGTTGCATGCCACAGTGAGAGCTACAAGTGACGCTTGTGAGGCAGTTAGCTGAGTTTACTTCACAAGTTGTGAAATTTGTGTTTGTGATCACATGTATGCTGTGGTCTACGGTTTTTGTTGTAGACAGGAAGTTAGAACAAGGAACCAACGGAAAATTTTGCGTTAAACTTGGGAAATTTTCCACAGAGCAAGCTTACAATGATGAGGCAATGGGTCGTAGGCAATGTTTCAATTGGCACAGGTGCACGACCGAGCCACAGCTCAATCGAGACCATGCTCGTCTTTTTTGCAACATCCACAGTATTGTGCATTGAGAATTCATCCTCCAGGGCCAGACCATCAGTCAAGAGTTCCACTACGATATTTTGAAACATTTTTGGGCGGAAATTCAGCGAAAGTGAGTGGATCTGTGGAGCACAAAGAATTAGATTATTCATGATGACAATGCACCTTGTCACCGAATTCTCTTCACCAAAACCAACATGGCATCACTTCTCTACCTACCCTTTTTGACAGATTCAGCACCTGCAGACTTCTGTCTCTTCCCCAAGATGAAAAGGCAGCTCAATGGTCACTGTTTTAACACGGCCATCAAGATTAAGAGCGATTTGCAGAAGGTCCTCAACTCACAAGTTATCGGTTGGCTTTGGACTATCGCAGAAGACACTGGCAGAAACGTTAGCACACCAGGCGAAATTCTTAGTGGTATTTCGTCTGTTTTTACGTTCTAAGTTCAAATTCTGCTGAGGTCGACTTTGCCTATCATCCTTTCGGGGTCGATTAAATAAGTACCAGTTACGCACTGGGGTCGACATAATTGACTTAATCCGTTTGTCTGTCCTTGTTTGTCCCCTCTGTGTGTAGCCCCTTGTGGGCAGTAAAGAAATAAGAAATAAGAAGACACTTACTCAACGTGTGTGCAGTAGGACTGAACCTGAAACCACATGGTTACAAAGCAAGTTTCTTAACCACCCAGCCAATGTTTGATCTTTTGTTTTCTACTTTATGATTTTCTATTTAATCTTGAAAACGCGGAGATGCAGGAGAGACATAATCTAGATAGGTAAATGCTGTCTGTTTATGCTTTTCTTGTATCTTGGAAAACACAGCAATTGGTTACGTAAAGATTCGTCAAGGAATGGTTTCTCGGTAGAAGACAGGGCTTGTTCTATTATCTACATTAGATGCTGTTAACGAAATAATCCGAGAAATTACCTGTAATATTTCTTATTTATAACTGCAGGTATAACAGGAATGTGGGCCAAAAGAACCTGAACATTTCTTGGAACCATTAATACTGCTTAACAACACAAAAGGGATGTGAAACCGTCTGACTGACAAAATCATTGTTATTTCTATTCAACAGCTGGGTATGTCCCACTGTGCAATCTCAGTGTTAAATAATAACATCCTATTCTTCATTCCGTACAGTTCAAGTACAAAACCAATATAGCTTGTGCAGCAGAAAATATATGTAGATGTGGCCTTTTGTATGTGGATTTACAGAAGTGAGTTTCAATTAAATTTATTGGTTCTTCAATAACTTTTACAGAAAATTGTAATAATATTTTTAGATTTTTAGCTTTGTTACATCTATTCTGTATTGCAGAAAGCTAGGGAGGGCAAAATACAATTTTAGATGTTGCAGAAATAATCTCTATTTTAAGAATATTGCATTATATGTGTTGATTGAAGACAACGTTCTTCTTTAATTCTACAGTGAAATTATCAGGAAAGAGTATTGATGTCAGAAAAAAACCCCCATCGATTGCAAAATTTAGATAAAGGTTCAATACTAGAAAGTCACAGAGTAAATAAATATCTAAATTCTATCTCGAAAAACTGAAATTTGTCAAGGAAATGTTTATATCATAAATAATAAATAAGCAAGTATTTTATATTTGCTTTCAAACCTAAGATTGATCTCCTTGTTTTATTTATTTGTAAGAATAATTTTCTCTTTGATATATTTAAATATTCTTTTTAGATTGCTTTCATTTATCTATTGATTATTATTTATTGATTGATTATCCATTTTTTTTCATTATTATCTGTTTTTCTTTTTCCTTCAATTTTGTTTCCACTTCTTGCAGATAATTTTCCCAACACCTAGGGCAAAGAAACTCGTGATATAAATTGATAGGCTATTAAGATAAACCCACCTGATCGTTCATTTACAAAATCAAATGAAGCTTACATGGCTTGTAATCGTTCTCCCAGCCGCAATACATGTGACGTACCACTTAAAACAATCTTTTGCACTTCTTGTATGGATGATAAGCCAGAGATCATTCTCAAATAATTTTCAGTGCTTTTTTTTTATCTTTCCTAGTGCCCCTACAACCACTGATATTATTGTTATTATTATTGAAAGATAGAGAAATCATTTTTTTAAATTCTCAAACGCGTGATAATGCTAATAAAATAGCATGATCAGGATAAATTATCCATACATTTCAGAAAAATACGTTACCGGCCAGCCATGAGACTCGAACTCACATCCCTGTGATTACGCGTCAAGTGCTTTACCATTAAGCTATACTGCCCAGTACCGAATTCTTCTGCAATTTTAGAACATATAAACTTAGCTTCATAAGACGCTAACGTTAAATTCAGCTAAGTTTATAAGTTCTAAAATTGCAGAAGAGTGTGCTGGGTGCTTTTTACATGGCCATAATGATTACAGCCACATATTGTGATAAACTACATCCACATTTAATCATTCCATCTTTAAACTTCTCTGCATTAAGATCTGAAATATAAGAGCTCCTCTCCATTGTTGATGGAAGCTCATCTTATCCAATGTTGATTGCATCCATTATTTATAATAATCTTTTCTACTCTAGGCACAAGGCCCAAAATTTTTGGAGAGGGGGCCAGTCGATTAGATCAACCCCAGTACACAACTGGTACTTAATTTATCGACCTCAAAAGGATGAAAAGCAAAGTCGACCTCAGTATAATTTGAACTCAGAACATAAAGACAGACGAAATACTGCTAAGTCTTACGCCCGGTATGCTAATGATTCTGCCATCTCAACGCCTTGCATCCAGTATCTCTGATAATAAATGGCAAGCTTGTGTGTTTGTGAATTTGTTACTTTAACTCCTCCGAGAATATCCAACAGACCTTGATGAAACTTGACACATGTATGGGTCTTATTCCCATGTGGTCATTTATGCACTTGGAATTTTAAAAACAATCGATTTTTTAATCAGCATCGATTTTTCAAAAATGTTGGCATTCTTTGTACTATCCATCGTGACAACAATTTTATGAAAAATGTTTCATGGATATAAACAGACGGCTTATTAACGGTAATCTATTTAACATTTGCTAATTCTTTATTTCATTGTGAATTGTTTTGATTTGCTAAAACTTATCATTTCAATTCATTCTTTTAATTCCCCAGCGTTTCAAGTTTATATTAGGTAAGGGCATTTTATTTCCCAAGCAAAATCTAGGCATTTTGTGCACCAGCCGTTGTGACATCAATTTGACAAAATCTGCCCCAAAGCGTAAAACTTCACCATTTTGCACACATACACAAAAATGACGATGACATGGGTTCCCTACCAGACTCTATTTGTTTTTCATCAAATTGGTCCTACCCATTTAATATAGATTTTAATTTTTTGAAAAATGCTGAAATTTGGCTAAAAACAGACATCTTATTAACAGTAATTTCTTACTGGGTACCGCAGGTAGTGGCTACATAGTGTGATGGACTACATCCACTAATGTTGCCATGGATCTCCGAATCTCTAGAAACAGTTGTTGGACTTATAATACCTTTCTTCCACCTCCTTAATTTTCTCTGTCGATTGTACTCCGTGAAAGCTGGATCTATTAATATAAATATCTATACTTAAGTATTCATCGTCTGAAAGTCTCCACGTTTTGCTTTCTCTCATTTTGCTTCTCCTAACTGGCACCTGTGCTGGTAGCATGTAAAAGCACCATTTGTGTGTGGTCTTTGCCAGTGCCACCTGACTGGTTCCGATGCCGGTGGTACCTAAAATGTACCATTTGAGCGTGGTCGATGCCAGTGCTGCCTGACTGGTCCCATGCCGGTGGCACATAAAAAGCACCAGTCATGTGTGGTCGTTGCCAGTGCCGCCTGGCTGATTCCCATGCCGGTGGCACATAAAAGGCACCATTCGAGCATGGTCGTTACATGTCCCACCTGACTGTCCCTGTGCCTATGGCACGTAAAAAGCACCATTCAAGCGTGACCAATGCCAGTGCTGCCTGACTGGTCCCGTGCTGGTGGAACGTAAAATGCACCATTCAAGCATGGTCGATGCCAGTGCCACCTGATTTGTATTGTTAGTGCAGTGTGTGTGTATACGTGTGGGTGTATTTGCATGATTGTGTCTATGTGTCTTGTATTTGTCGGGGAAGTGTGTGTCATTGTATATGTGCATTCTTGTGTGTATGTGTGTATGTCTGTGTGTTTGTGAGTATTTGTTGTGATTTTTGGGATTGTATTGTGTGTATATGTGTGTTTTTCATATATAAATAAATAAATAAAAATATATATATATATATATATATATATATAAATATATATATAATATTATATATAGGCATATATATATATATATATATAATATTATATATAGGCATATATATATATATGTAATATTATATATAGGCATATATATACATACA
>NC_068981.1:190162209-190168896 GCF_001194135.2 Octopus bimaculoides
TATATATATATATACACATATATAGATATTGCATCTAATGGGAATGTTTCTTGTTCCATATCTTGCTCCTTATTTCTACTAATTTATCAACGATCAATACTAAATTTACAGTGTTACTACAAATATAACCATACGAATATACGACATTAACACAAAAATTAATGCTTACACACTGGTAGCCAGCCTCAATTTATTTGCTTCCATTTTCAAGGAGTTTCAACAAGCATTCATCAACAAATATAATGTGATATTCCGAAAATAGAGATTATTTTGGGAAAATCTAAAATTGTATTCCGACCAAGCTAGATTGCTACAATACAGAACAGCATTGACTAAGTAGAAATCAAGAAATATGATTGTAATTTTCTGTAAACTTCTATTAAAGAACCAATAAATTTAATTGAAACCAACTTTTCTCTGTCATATCTTTCGTGGTAAGATACTTGTGCGTGCGTGTGTGAATGCTTGGTGTTACGGTTCAGTTTCGAAAGAACTTAAATTTTGCTGAGGATATTTGTGCAAAGATATTTATGAAGATTGGGCCTCACAGAGGCAATGACCGAGACCTTTGGTATTACAATTCTATATTTAAGGGGTGAGGAATTATGTACATTATTTACATTATTTACATTTGACATACATATGGCTTAGCGGTTAAGAGCGCGGGCTATTAACCCCAAGATGCTGAGTTCGATTCCAGGCAGTGACCTGAATAATAATAATAATAATAATAACATCGAAAAATATCTTAGGAATGAGAACCCAGGTTCAAAATTTTCCCAAGACACCTGATGAAGGCTGGAGGGTATATCAGCCGAAACGTTGTGTTAACAACAAACAAGATGAGGACATATATCCGTCAAATGTCAAATATCTGTCAAATGTAAATAATGTACATAATGTACCCTTAGTATTATGTTGTGCTTGAGAAAAATCCCCACCAAGCTGAACAACATTGCAGTCATTGCAGATACCGGTGTCATGCATATTGGCACCCATGTCCGTATTATGTAAAAGCACCCATTACACTCTTGGAGTGGTTGGCATTAGGAAGGGCATCCAGCCATAGAAAACCATGTCAAATCAGACTGGAGTCTGGTGCAGCCTGCCAGCTTACCAACCAGGTCACACTGTCCAATCCATACCAGCGTGGACAATGGACATAAAATGGTGATGTTATAGCTGGGTTCGCTCTCACTGTGTGGCATCTTGGGCAAGTGTCTTCTGCTATAGCCTCAGGTCGACTAAAGCCTTGTGAGTGGATTTGGTAGACGGAAACTGAAAGAAACCAGACGTGTATATATGTATATTTCTATGTGTATATATTTTTTCATTTTATCTTGATTCAATAGGTCTCCTCCAGTGGCATGTAAAAAGCCCCGTTCAAGCATGGTCGATTCAGTGTCGCCTGACTGGCTCCTGTGCCAGTGGAACGTAAAAAGTATCATTCGAGCGTGGTCGTTGCCAGTGCCGCCTGACAGGCTCTTGTACTGGTGGTATGTAAAAAGCACCATTCTATTGTAGTTGATGCCAGTGCTGTCTGACTGGCTCCCATACTGGTGACATATAAAAAGCACCATTTGAGCGTCGTCGATGCCAGTACCGCCTGACTGGCCCTCGTGCCGGTGGCCCTTAAAAAGCACCCACTACTCTCTCAGAGTGATTGGTATTACGAATAGCACCCAACTGTAGAAACTTTGCCAGATCGGATTAGAGCCTGGCGCAGCCTTCTGGCTTGCCAGCCTTCTGGCTTGCCAGCCTTCTGGCTTGCCAGCCCTCGGTCAAACCGTCCAACCCATGCCAGCATGGAAAGCGGACGTTAAACAACGATGATGATGATGATGATGACTTCCTCTCACTTTCCATTACTCTTTTTTATAGTATTCATTGTTATCTTCTCTCTCACTTTTCTCCCCCCCTCTTCCTCTCTGCTCTCACTTTCTCTTCCATCATTTGTTTCCTTCTTATCGGTCCCTCTTCCCCCATCACATCATTCATGCTGTTTTTTATTCAACCTCCTTACCAACAACCAGCATATAGCAGTCTACCACTCTCTGTCTCTCTATTCCACTGCTTTCTCACAGAGCATTCTCTCATTTCTATCATTTTGGCTCTCCACTCTCTTTCACCATTTTCTGATGAGGAAAAGGTGAGAAGAGACAAAGAAACAAGGAAGAGGAAGTGGAAGATATCACCAGCAGCACCATCTGCACCACTACTATCATCATCATCATTATCATTATCTACAACCACCAACGTTTGGATTGTGGTCATCGTTTCCAGAACTCTTTGGAGTTTTAAAGACAATTATGTCATTAAATTTTTCTATCCTTTCTGGCATTGCATCTGCATGTTTAGTCATGTCTGGTGTTGTGCTGCAGGTTGCAGGAGGGTTGGTGCTTAGAAAGTTACAATGTAGCAGAATGCTTGCCAAAACAGGAACACGTGAGTGAGATATGACCATCAAACTAGTAGAGAGGAACCAGTCATGGGAGTGTGAAAGTGAAAGTAGAATAAACTCAATATTTGGCTAGTATTTCAAAGTGGCAAGCTGGCAGAAGTGGTAACATACTGGGCAAAATATTTAGCAACATTTCGTCCATCTTTATGTTCTGAGTTCAAATTCCACCAAGGTCAACTTTGCTTTTCATCCTTTTTGAGGTTGATAAAATATGAAGAGCTTACTTTCAAAACCAGTATAAGTGCATATTTGGTTGATTTCATGATAACAATTAAAACACGATCTGCAAACTGCTGGCTTCACACATGTGAAATCTATCCTATCAAATTGGGATAGATGCTGTAGTAACTTCATTTAGGCACAGAGTAGATTCGAACCTGAATTGGCAAATTTCCCATAATATTTCAACAGCACTTTTCTCACAGAAAAATAATGATTGACATCAGTTACTTTTAACATATGGCTTTGCTAAGCCGATTTATGTCTTTGCCACTTGACCCTTCTAACCACTTGTATGCGGTGGAGAGTTGAATTGAGATAACAGGTCAACTCCCAAAGAATATCTTTTGTTCTCTGCAATATATCTGTTTTCCTAGCTAGTTTTGTATAGTTATAAATACTGAACCTCTGTAAGCCAAAGTCAGTTGGTGAGAACCGACTAACAAGGAAGCTGGTTGACCAGCTGAACAAAACACCGTCTCTGAATGAAAGGGCACAGAGGGACAACTATGGTAACTCACCAATGAAACAGCTGTTTCGTCCCACCACTCTCACTTTCACTAGTTCAGTTTCATTTCTCTTCAACATCACTCTATCTTTTTCCCTGCTGCTAGAATGACAAGAACACAAACACACCTAAACGAGAAATATCTACAATAACTCTCTTTTCCTTGCATGCTCTCCGAATTATATTACACCAGCCCGTCGTGGTTTGGCTATATACAAAGTAACGGTAATAAATATTTGTGTACAACTTTGATCACTGTTCTTCTTTCATCTTGTATATCTGCAACATCAACATCTGCTACAATTGATAACTGCCGACCTCCGACAATCATCATAATACATACCATTACAATTGGTCATTGCCAACTCCAATATATATCATTACACTTACTGTTGCAAAGCCATATAGAAAGGAGGCGAAT
The DNA here is from genome assembly GCF_001194135.2 of Octopus bimaculoides. Lineage (NCBI taxonomy): Eukaryota > Metazoa > Mollusca > Cephalopoda > Octopoda > Octopodidae > Octopus > Octopus bimaculoides. The sequence continues at coordinate 190,165,819 of NC_068981.1, forward strand.
CTTTGTCTTCCAATCAAAACCAGATATATTCAAGTTGTTGTTTTAAGCAATTACTCAAAAGTAATTCTGGTGCATATATCTGGTTTTTAAGGTAAGCTCTGTTATACATGCATGATGAATTAGATGAGGATGTGTAACTGAGGGAGTGACAGATGTGTTAGCAAGAGGAAGTGTGTATGGTATGTCTAATATGAGTACGTATAAATATGGTGGCAATCTAGACCAGCGTTTCTCGAAATCGTGATGGCACATGTACCAGTAGATCACTAAGAGCACCGTCCGAGCGTGATCGTTGCCAGAGCACCAGCTGCCTGGCTTCCGTGCCAGTGGCACGTAAATAGCACCATTTGAGCGTGATCGTTACCAGCGTCGCCTTCCTGGCACTTGTGCCAGTGGCACGTGAAAAGACATTCGAGTGAGTTCGTTGCCAGTACTGCTGGACTGGCTCCTGTGCAGGTGGCACGTAAAATGCACCATTTCGAGCGTGGCCGTTGTCAGTACCTCCTGACTGGCCTTCGTGCCGGTGGCACATGAAAGCACCCACTACACTCTCAGAGTGGTTGGCGTTAGGAAAGGCATCCAGCTGTAGAAACTCAGCCAAATCAGATTGGAGCCTGGTGTTGCCATCCGGTTTCACCAGTCCTCAGTCTAATCGTCCTACCCATGCTAGCATGGAAAGCGGACATTAAACGATGATGATGATTATGATGTAACCCTTAACATAAATTACTAGGTCGAGGAAAAAAACGTTTGTGAGCCGTGTTAAAATAATGATATTTTATGCAAGAATTTATTCAAAATCAACAACAGCTATTCTTCAAAATAAGTACCATCATTTTCCACGACCTTCTGCCAACGATCTGCAAGCTTTCAGATTTGGTCAAAGTACCAGTCCTTTGGCTTTGAATCGAAAAATTCTTGACAGACTTCTTCAATTTCATCGAATGACTCAAATAGGTGACCTTTCATAAAATGCTGCATTGATCGGAAGAGACCGTAGTCGGATGGAGCAATGTCTGGACTATAGCCTGGATGTGGCAGAACTTCTACACCGTCCAGTTCTTCAATCTTGTTGCTGGTCTTTCTGGCAGTATCAATAAATTTTCACAATAGCCACATTGCTATGAACACAACTCAATCGTCATCAAAAACACACACACAGTGAGTCACCATTGAACATGATTTAAATTGAATGAACACATACACACCATAAAGATATACAAAAAAGCATTATTTTAACATGGTGCAGGAGTGGCTGTGTGGTAAGTAGATTGTTTACCAACCACATGGTTCTGGGTTCAGTCTCATTGCATGGCACCTTGGGCAAGTGTCTTCTACTATAACCTCGGGCCGACCAAAGCCTTGTGAGTGAATTTGGTAGACGGAAACTGAAAGAAGCCCGTCGTATATATGTATATGTATATATATGTGCGTGTTTGTGCGTCTGTGTTTGTCCCCCCAACATCGCTTGACAACCGATGCTGGTGTGTTTACGACCCCGTAACTTAGCAGTTCGGCAAAAGAAACCGATAGAATAAGTACTAGGCTTACAAAGAATAAGTCCTGGGGTCGATTTGCTCAACTAAAGGCGGTGCTCCAGCATGGCCGCAGTCAAATGACTGAAACAAGTAAAAGAGTAAAAAGAGTTTACAGGATGCTTTTAACATGGTGCCAACATTGGTGCTTCTCTTGTGACACCAGTGCTTTAACATGCCACCAGCATGGGCGTTTTTGACATGGCACCAGTTCCAGTACTTTTAAAGTGGCACCAGGCACATACATTAGAAATCTTGAACTATTTCACTGATTTTCGATAAAAAGTGCAAATATTTTAGAAATTTAATGAGCAAAAACGTAAAAGAAAAAATTAGCTAAAGAAAAAAAATGAAATGAAATAAAATAAAATAAAAGATTAAATTAGGCGGAAACCTGTTAGAATTGAACAAATATTAAGGATTTAGATGGCATCAGTTCTGATGATGATAGGGAAGTCGAATTGAATTAGCACAGTCGGTGATGATGATGGCGGTAAGTACGGAGGAGAGGAAAGGGCAGATTTTTCTGATGGTATCTTGGATGAAAAAGAAAAGAAAAATTAAATCGTAAAGGTAAAAAAACAACTGCATAAAAAGCAAAAATAAAAGATATATATATATATATATATATATATATGTCATTAACGAATACAATCAAATAAGAGAAGTCTTTGTAATTCTATAATAAATAATCGTTTTAAACATCTTCTTTAACGAAAATTTATGCCAGATCTGATGACTCAGTTTGATTCGGAAGACAATAGTTTGACGAAGCAGCAGAGGTTTATTATAGACACGGAGGAGTGGAGTGGTGTTAAGTTGGCAGTACTCTTTTGTATGGAAATCATTAAAACAATACGAATTGGAAGAATGGCTGTGGTGGTAGTGGTGGTGATGGTGGTGGTCGTAGTGGTAGTGTTGTTGTTGTTGGTGGTGTTGTTGGAAGTGGTAGTGTTGCTGTTGTTGGTGGTGGTGGGTGGTAAGGGTAATGATGGTGATGGGGAGGTGGCGACATCATCAATGTCATCGTCGCCATCATCATGGTCATCACCATCATCATCATCATCATCAACCTTATCTACATATTTATTAACAAGGGAGCTCTTCTTTGTAGTGTCAATGAGAGAGAAAAGTGATGGAGATAAGTGAGTTAGAGAAAGGAGAGAGGACGACATAGCAACAAGCTAACAAGCTGAGCGCTGAAGTCCACTGATGCCAAAATTCCTCAACTTTCACTTTTCTGTGTTTGCATGGAACAGGCAGGCTTTGTCAAGGCAGAATTTCCTGTGGTCAGGTGTTTTCCAGTTACCAACTCTTACCTGTTCTAAGCAAGCTGATGGCTGGGAATATATATATATATATATATATATAATTATTTAAAATTATAATACAGGGTATCAAGAGATACCACCACGCTGAAAAAATAGCAGTCAAATCCTGACTCTAAAACCACAATAAATGGTTTTTATTCCCATGCTGACCACTTGATAAGATCAATATTTTAAATATCGATCTTATCCTTATTTATATAAATATATATATA
>NC_068981.1:190171389-190172945 GCF_001194135.2 Octopus bimaculoides
CGCCACCACCACCACCACCACCACAGCCACCACCATCCCCACCAATCTCAAACTGTTGCCACAACATCACCACTACCACCACCACTGTTACCGCTATTATCCCCCACCGATAAAGACGAAGTGAGGGAGGGGGAGATGGCAAGAGAGAGAGAGAGAGAGAGAGAGAAAGAGAGAGAGAGAGAGAAAGGGAGAAACATAAAAAAAAAGAAAACAATTTCTTTTTCGGTTTTGATTCATTGAAATGTTGGCAGACAAAAATATTGATAGATAAATACAAAATGGGAGTGTGGGTGGTGGGGGAGGGGAATTGAAGAGATCAATTTGATGGGTATTTTTAATGCACCAAAGAATTTTCCGGAAAGATTGCAGTATTCTGGTAACTTTGAAACCAATCATTCATTTGAGATTCTTTTTTTCTTTTTTGTGTGAAAGAGTTCAATGAGTACAGTGGAGAGTAGGAGAGAAGGTTAAGACGTTTTGGACGTTTGTCCTTCATCAAAATCAGTTTTGATGGTAGTGTTGGTGTTGATGGTGTTAGTAGTAGTGGTTCTTTACTATATAGTTCTTTTCTCCACTAAGCATAGCCTGCATCTCATACTACTGTTGCGGTAAGACTTACACCTCTGTAGCATTCTCCATTTGATGTTGTAATTCGTGGCACTTTTCTTCAACAGCCAAACATGCCTAACTGGAGTTCTGGTATTGCACCTCTTCTGTATAACATAAAGGTCATAAAGGAGGGAATACGTTTGTCCAATGTGGTTCTGTTCCCACACTTGAGACAGAGGCACGATGCTCATGCACATGCAACACTTCATGGCCTCTTAGCAACCAATGCAATACAGAGACCATTGTATATGAGGTTGGGGTGATGTCAAACGACCCCAGCAGGCAGATTGATGCACACAAATTTGTGGGCCTTAGAGTATTTACCATTTTTTTCTTTTGTCAAATGGTGGGAAATGGTTAGGTAAAGACAGATGAAGTAACTTGATAAAGAAGAAAGTTGTAAAAGAGGAAAACTGAGGAAGATATGAAAGGAAATTGGGGTCACAATCTTAGGATTTTAAGATGCTGAACCTTGAGAGCCATGTGATGGGTGATGATGACAAATGCCTAGGTTCTGTGTTGGGGAAAGATGTGTTTCAACCAATGCAAGCATGGAGGAACAGGACAAGAATTTGCAGATTGATGATAATGACAACAATGATGACAACAACGATGGTGATGATGATGATGATTATCAACATCAGCATCACGATCATCATCATCATTTAACGCCCGTCTTCCATGATGAATATAATGAAGGAGATGATGATGATGAAGATGAGGATTATAATGATAGTGATGATGATGATGATTACGATGATGGGGTTGATGATGATAATGATGATGATAATGATGATAATGATGATGATGACAATAATGATGACCATAATGATAAGAAGAACGAAGAGGAGTAGGAGGAGGAGAAGGAATAGCAGGAGTTTATATTTCAGACTTTGATAATGACAAAGCTTTCATATAATCATATAACTTTTAGAGTTAATTATTCA
>NC_068981.1:190173635-190179990 GCF_001194135.2 Octopus bimaculoides
TATATATATATATATATATATATATATGTGTGTGTGTGTGTGTGTGTGTGTGTCTGTGTCTGTGTTTGTTCCCTCCCAACCATTGCTTGACAACCGATGCTGGTGTGTTTATGTCCCCGTAACTTAGTGGTTGGGCAAAAAGAGACCGATAGAATAAGTACTAGGCTTACAAAGAATAAGTCCTGGGGTTGATTTGCTTGACAAATGGCGGTACTCCAGCATGGCCACAGTCAAATGACTGAAACAAGTAAAAGAGTAAAAGAATAGCCAGAACTTTTGTAAAATGTTTCTGACACCATTTGACTCCCCATTTCCCAGTTGAGGGGTTAGGTTTTTGTTTTGCAGGCAAGCCAAGTGAGGTCGTTGCCAGTGCCCCTGGACTGGCTCTTGTGCGGGTGGCACATGGGATGCACCATTTTGAGCGTGGCCATTGCCAGTACCGCCTGACTGGCCTTCATAGGATTTTCGAGCGAGATCGTTGCCAGTGCCGCTGGACTGGCTCTTGTGCGGGTGGCACATAAAAGACACCATTTTGAGCGTGGCCGTTGCCAGTACCGCCTGACTGGCCCTCGTGCAGGTGACACGTAAAAGCACCCACTACACTCTCTGAGTGGTTGGCGTTAGGAAGGGCATCCAGCTGTAGAAACTCTGCCAAATTAGATTGGAGCCTGGTGTTGCCATCCGGTTTGACCAGTCCTCAGTCAAATCGTCCAACCCATGCCAGCATGGAAAGCGGACGTTAAACGATGATGATGATGATGATGATGATTATGACCCTGTTGATGCTGGTGCCATGTAAAAAAGGACTGGTGCTAGGGCCACGGAAAGAGCACTGGTGGTGGTGCTATATAAAACACTCTGGTATTCAAGTAATATTTTTTCCACCTTGTTTCACATTTGCATGCTTACTCTGGTATATATATACATCGTTGTCGTCGTTTAACGTCTGCTTTCCATGCTAGCATGGGTTGGACGATTTGACTGAGGACTGGTGAAACCAGATGGCAACACCAGGCTGCAATCTGATTTGGCAGTGTTTCTACAGCTGGATGCCCTTCCTAATGCCAACCACTCAGAGAGTGTAGTGGGTGCTTTTACGTGTCACCCGCACGAAGGCCAGTCAGGCGGTACTGGCAATGGCCACGCTCATCTCGCTCGAGAAACCTCATGTGTCACCCGCACAAGAGCCAATCCAGGGGCACCAGCAACGATCTCGCTCGAAAATCCTACAACAACCCCACATGCATATGTATATATATATATCATCATCAACATCAGGGTCCATTTGTTCAGCTAAAACCCTTCAAGGTGGTGCTGCAGCCTGACCACAGTCCAATGACTGAGACAAGTAAAAGAAAAGAGATCTTCACAGTAATTTATTCTTTATAAGTCTGATTCAACATTTCTTCATTGGCTTTTTCCTTTTTATTTTCTTCTCTCTATCGGGTACCAGTTAATCTAAACTATAGAACATGGTAAACTTGAATCAAAGAGAGACAGAACAAAAAAATAGACATGATTGTACTGCAAAGAACTTTATAACCACCCCCACCTCCCTCGTCTTATTTTTCAGCCTTCTTAGTCGTCTGGATAACAATTATGCTCACTTTTTATTTTATTGTCCCAGAGCTTTCGTGACGGAATAAACTGGAAAACTCTAAAATAAATACAAAAGTTTTTTTTAAAAATAAGAACAAAGATTAAAAGCTAATTTCAAAGGGAGACAATTCGTAAGTTTCAAGCAACAAAAAAGTTGATTCGAGGAAAGAGAACCCTTCATTTGAGGAGAGCAGTGGTTTGGTTGGAATGTGTAACGGAGTGGTCACCAAATGTAACAGGTGTGATGATGAAGAAGAGAAAGATGATGTGAATGTCATTGTGTTGGACTTCAAGGAATAAGGACTGTGCTCAAAGTTGTAGATAATCAGCATCATCATCATCATCATCATCATCATCATCATCATCATTTAACGTCTGCTTTCCATGCTAGCATGGGTTGGACGACTTCATTGGGGACTGGCGAAGCGGATGGCTACACCAGACTCCAATCTGATCTGGCAGAGTTTCTACAGCTGGATGCCCTTCCTAATGCCAACCACTCTGAGAGTGTAGTGGGTGCTTTTTACATGCCACCAGCATGAAGGCCAGTCCAGCAGTACTGGTAACAGCCATGCTCAAATGGTGTTCTTTATGTGCCACCTGCACAGGAGTCTGTCCAATGTTTTGTTCACATGCCACCGGCACAAGTGCCATGTATAGCCAAACCACGATGGGAAGGCGTGTATAAAATAACCTAGAGTTAATTTTTCCTTGTATGAGAGTGTATGTATTCTTGTTGTAGCAGCAGGGAAGAGATAGAGTGATGTTTGTTAGAATGGCAATGGTGAACAAGTGAGAAACAAGAGAGGAATGTTGTATGGTGAAGCATCATATCTGACAACTGCGCGCAGGAACGCTTTCTCTTTCCCTCTCCCTGCCTGCTTGGAACTGCTTGTATTTATAAGTATGCACACCATAACTTAGCGGTTCAGCAAAGGAATAGATCAATAGAATAAGTACTAGGCTTACAAAGAATGAGTCCTGGGGTCGATTTGTCTAGCTAAAGACAGTACTCCAGCATGGCCACAGCCAAATGACTGAAACAAATAAGAGAATAAAAGAATAAGAGGACAAAGTAATGCATGAAAGAATGTGGCAAGGATTCATCATCAGCATCATTTAACGCCCGCTTTCTATGCTAGCATGGGTTGAACGATTTGACTGGGGACTGGCAAACCAGATGGCTACACCAGACTCCAATCTGATCTGGCAGAGTTTCTACAGCTGGATGCCCTTCCTAACGCCAAGCACTCTGAGAGTGTAGTGGGTACTTTTTACGTGCCACCAGCACGAGGGCCAGTCCTTGCCATTTGAAATACAAGTACCACTCATTTTTGCCAGCTAAATGGACTGGGGCAATGTGAAAGAAAGTGCCTAGCTCAAGGGCACAATCTACTGCCGAGTATAAAACTCATAACCTCATAATCATGAGATCAGTACCCTTAACCATTAAGCCAGGAACCTTCACTCCCTGTTCATTACTGGAAAGAAGCATGCATGTATATTCCTCAGAAAGAGAACAACAGGAAATATTGATGTGGAAGTTGTAGATATATCCTATAAGAGGATAGTACGACTGAGATAATTAAATTTAGAGTTTCAATTAGCAACGTGATGATAGGCTGATATGCTGCAATAATAGGATTAAATGATGTATTAAAGAGCTTTATATTCTTCTCTTACTATTCTCTCAATGTTATAAAAGTAAATGACAAGGATATCACCATCACTGACTGGAATATTAAGGATTATATTGCAGAAACATTGAATATCAGGGTGGATTTATTGGTGTGCGTGGAGATAAATGATATAACGTTAAGAAATAAGAAAGGAAAATTCATAGTAATTAAGTTAGCATCTACATTGATAACTGGAAGCAAAAGTAGGTTACACCTACCAATTAAGGGAATATAGAAATGGTTATGTTAGTGTTGTTGTTGTTGTTGCTGTTCAAGGAAATGGTTGTAAGTATTAGCAGGTGTAGTCGTGTATAAAAGGTGCAGGTATCGCAGTATGGTGAAGAATGATATGCACTTGGTCTTGGGTTCTATCCCACTGTACTGCACCTTGTGTAAGTGTGTTGGGTCAACCAGTGCTTTGTAAGTTAATTTGGGGACCAGAAACTGAAAGAAGCATGTTATGTATGTATGTATGTTTGTATATATGTATATAAGTATGTATGTGTGTATGTATGTATGTATGAATGTGTGTGTCTCTGTGTATGTATGTAGCTATGTATGTGTGTATATATGTATGTTTGTATGCATGTATGCATATGTATGTATGTATGCATGTATGTGTGCATGCATGTATGTATGTATGCATGTATGTATGCATGTATGCATGTATGTATGCATGTATGTATGTATGCGTGTATGCATACATGTATGTATGTATGTATGCATGCATGCATGTATGTATTCATGTATATATGCATATATGTATGCATGCATGTACAGTTGAATGTATGCATGCATGCATATATGTATGTATGTATGTATGTATGTTAGTGTGTCTGTGTTTGTCCACCTACCATTGCTTGACAACCGATGTTGGTGTGGTTACATTCCTGTAACTTAGCAGCTCAGCAAAAAGGACCAATAGAACAAGTACTAGGCTTACAAAGAATAAAATCTGGGATCAATTTGTTTGGAAAAAAGTTGGTGCTCCTGCATGGCCACAGTCAAATGACTGAAAAATGTAACAGAATAAATACATATACATATACATACATATATAGATATATATACATATTTGGTCAGACAGAAGTTATAGTAAAAGACACTTGCAAAAGATGCCATGCAGTGGGACTGAACCCAGAATCATGACATTCTGAAGCAAGCTTCTTAGCACACAACCATGCCTGTGCAATGATATTATTTTCCATTTTTCAAACTTTTAGCTTAAACACTAAACCTAAAACTGGTGTACATAGTACTTATTTTTTTATTATCAAGGAAGCAATTAAAATATTGCTGTCATTCACACAAAATTATTTCTGTACCACAAATCAGTTTTGCGATGGCCGATTGTAGAATTTTGCGTGCATAATAAAGTTACAACAGTCTAAAAATTTCTATATGCTTGTCAAAAATACCATTTAAAATGCCTGGCAATGAAGAACGATAAATTTAATATATTGGATAAGATATTTTATGGCATAGGCACAGGTGTAGCTGTGTGGTAAGAGGTTTGGTCCCGAGTTCCATATGGTCTTGGGTTCAGTTCCATTTCATGGCACCTTGAGCAAGTGCCTGCTACTGTAGCCTCAGGCCTTGTCGGATTTGGTTGATGGAAACTGAAAGAAGCCCATCATATGTGTGTGTGTGTGTGTGTGTGTGTGTGCGAGTGTATGTGTGTGCGTATGTATATATATATACATACATGTGTTTGTATGTGTGTGTGTATATATGTTTGTATATATATATATGTGTGTGTGTGTATAAGAGTAGGAGTGGCTGTGTGGTTAAGAAACTTGCTTTCTCAACTGTATGGTTCCAGGTTCAGTCCCATCGCATGGTACCTTGGGCTGACCAAAGCCTTGTGAGTAGATTTGGTAGATAGAGACTGAAAGAAGTATATATATATATATACATATATATATCAGGTCATCCCATAAGTTCTCTCCGATTTTACCTTTTTTAAAATTGAATGAAATTTAATAGTATTTTAGAATGTCAGATGGAATTAAAAATTATTTTTATGCATTTGTGTACATTTAAACTTATTAAATATTATTTTACAGAATAATAGAATTAAAATTTCTTTGATTAAAACCCTTTCTAACATTGAAGTATCCAAAGAGCATTTGAAGCACATAATGCTTTATGAGTACAAAAAAGGAAATTCTGCAGCCGAAGCGACTCAAAACATACATTCAGTTTATGGGAAAGGATGCTTGAATGAAAGAACTTGCAGAAATTGGTTTTCAAAATTCAGAAGTGGAGATTTCCGCCTTGAAGATGAAGATCGAACAGGACGTCCAGTTGAGTTTGATGATAAGCTCATTGAGGCATTACTTGAAGAAAATCCTGCATTATCAGTTGAAGAATTGGCAACAAAGCTTAGTTCAAACCATACAACTGTTCATCATTATCTTCAACAACTTGGAAAGGTTTCTAAACTTGGAAAATGGGTACCTCATGAATTGTCCAAAAGCAACCATAAATCCTATGTTGACATCTGCTCTTCTCTCCATTCTTGTGAACTTATTTCACCCTTTTGGATAGACTTGTGACTGGTGGGGTTGCTAAGGAGTAATTCACTTTGAATTGTTACCACCTAATGCAACAATCAATGCTCAAGTCTACTGTCAGTAATTAGAGCGTTTGAACCAAGCTTTGAAGCAAAAAAGAGCCGCTTTAGTGAATCAAAAAGGAGTGATGTTTCATCAGGACAATGCGCAACCCCACACTGCAAAGATCACATCACAGAAGATCGAAGAGCTTGGTTGGGAAGAAATTCCTCATCCACCTTATTCTCCCGACCTTGCTCCTTCAGACTACCATTTGTTTCATAGTTTACAGAATCATTTGGGGGACATAACTTTCACAAACCAGGAGGAGATCGAAACTGACATTTCAGAGTTCTTCGCTTTGAAACCAAAAGAGTTTTACATTAATGGAATTAAAAAGCTTGTAAATAGATGGAAAGAAGTCATAGATAATCAGGGAAAGTACATTGATGATTAAATTTCAATTAAATATGACATTTGATCACTTGTTTTCTTTATTAAAAATTCGGACAGAACTTATGG
>NC_068981.1:190180046-190181629 GCF_001194135.2 Octopus bimaculoides
TATATATATATATATATATATATATATATATATATATGTATGTATGTATGTATGTATATGTATGTACATATATATGTATGCATTATGTATGTATGTATGTATATGTGTGTCTGTGTTGGTCCACCATTACTTGACAACTGATGTTGGTGCATTTTTGTCCCCATAACATAGTAGTTCAGCTAAAAAGACTGATAGAATAAGTACTAGGCTTACAAAGAATAAGTCCTGGGGTTAATTTGTTCAACTAAAGGTAGTGCTCCAGCATTGTTTTGACATCATGTGATTGTTATAAATGAATGTCAGTCATTTCCAGTCTTCCATGAAAAACATGCCTGGCCATGGGGAAATATTAATTTGCTTGGAAATAAGTAAGGGTTAGCAGCAGGAAGATCATCCATCTGTAGAGAATCTACTTCAATAACTTCTTACAAATGCAAGCATGGAAAAGAGGACATTAGGCTGTTGATGGTGATGATGATGTTCCGATACTTGCTGTTGATGGTTTATTAATACCATATTATCGTTACAAAATAACTTATAATAAGTCTCTGTATATCAAGAAAGGATATTTAAAATGAGACATATACGTATAGTTTTCAATATTGCTAAGGATATTACTAAGGATATATATAAAAAAAAAAAAGAAAAATATCGTTATATACATTTAACTCACATTCATAACAAAAAGTAAATTATTAAATTGCGTAGCTGTAGTGCACATCCGGAGAAAACTAAGAAAAGTAGCATTAAAATTTCATATAATTCTTAGCACTCAAGACAGACGAACATCACTGCTTCCTCTCTCTCTCTCTCATTTACAGATTTTATTCATTGCACTTAAATGAATACATAAATAAGAAAGTAAACATAATGAGATTATTTTTGGACAAAATTCTCTATTTAACTCTAGTAAATAGCTATTCTTCCTTTCTAAATGGACTAATTAAAAGAGATTTGCACTCTAATTGTTCATGGTTATTTAGATGTTGGTGTTATTGTTATTGATGTGTAAACCAGCCACATTAGATATCAGTTTATGTGTATCTAAAAACCTGGGTTTGATAGTGTGGAGGTGTCTGATAACTGGTTCGTTTAAACTGTTTAATATATGTTATGCTAATTAGGCATTTGGGCATAATTGAAAGCATCATCTATATATATAAAAATGAGAATATGTGTCTGTCTGTCTGTCTGTCTGTCTGTCTGTCTGTCTGTCTATGTGAATCCCTAAAACTCGAGAACTACGCAAGCAATTTCATTCAAATTTTACACATGCCTTACTTAGGGTTCCAGTTGTGTTTCAGTAAAAAAAAAATTATTAACTTCTTGCAGAGTTCGAGCCCACAGCAACGTAATATCTCCTCCACTATTTAAGTATTACGTGTCAAAAGTGAAACAAAAACACTCATGTCAAATACTTTCACTTTAAAAATGAAACTATTCCACTAACTGAAACAATCACATTTCGATACTGTAGTGACAGATACTTTCACAGAGAGAGAAAGAGAGAAAGAGAGAGACAGAAAGAGAGAGAGAGAGAGAGATGTATATGTATACATATACATGTATATGTACACCATTTC
>NC_068981.1:190182164-190186953 GCF_001194135.2 Octopus bimaculoides
GCTTCTCACATGGACAACTGTATATTGGCTGCTCAAGAGTGAGCAGCAAAAAAAAACCTATTTGTATATGCTCCACAAGGGAAAACAAGGAACATAGTTTACAACGAGGTGTTATAATCACAACAGCAAGAAAGTATGTACATGATCTCCTTCTTTTACGAAACTTCATTGACTTTCATATATTTATATTGATATATATATATACGTGTGTGTATATACATCTCTATATATAAAGATGATGCGTAGTCTAGACGGCGTTTTTAGATTTCATTATTCTCTTTAACCCGGGCAACGCCGGGTATTTCTGCTAGTTAAAGATAAATCATGTCAAAGCTAGGTAGGATTCAGCCAATGAATGAGCTTCTATGCACTCATTTAACCTGCTAGAAATAGCAGTAAAACTGTCCTTGAATTACACCCTAATGTCTTAGAAGAAAGGACATATAGGGTAATGTTGTGGACTTAGAAGGGTACAAAATATCTCAGCCTTTAAAACTGTGGTTCTCAAACCTTTTAAATCCCAAAACCTGATATTTAATTAAACTTCACAAGCTGGATCGTTATACTTAGCAAATTACTTTCTTACTGTTTCTCACAAAAAAAATGGAAACATAAGTCAACTAAAGGAAAGTTTATTAAATTTATAGAAGTCTTTGTTAAGTAAACTCTGCAGCCTCTTGATTCTAGGTTTCACTTCCAGGCCTGGTATTTCTTGTCTAATTCTACCATAGATTCAACTACAAGTATTTGATCATCAGTATATAGGAGAGCTGGCAGAATCATTAGCACACTGGGTGAAATGCTTAGTGATACTTCATCTGCCATTACATTCTGAGTTCAAATTCTGCTGAGGTCGACTTTGCCTTTCATCCTTTCAGGGTCGATTAAATAAGTACCAGTTATGCACTGGATCGATGTAATTGACTTAATCCCTTTGTCTGTCCTTGTTTGTCCCTTCTATGTTTATCCCCCTGTGGGCAATAAAGACGTAAGTATATAGGAGCTTTCATGAAACAGAAAGAAAGAGACATCATAAATTGGATGCTCATGTGAATACAAATGGAATACTACAAGTTTCACGTAAATCAGACCACGGGTTACTGAGATACGTGGTTTTTTGGGGGTACCTTTATAAATAGCCAAGCCAGTGTATAATGGGGAAAATGCTTTGAAAGTAAGGTACCATTGAAATGTGAATACACACAGGACAACTGAAGTTTCGCGTAAATCGGACAATAGACTCCTGAGATATGCGGCTTTTTCAGGTACCTTGAACTATTGGTGACCCAACAGGTCATGAGTAGTCTAGTACCTACTAAAATTAATAAGGATCAAGAGAACAGAGATTTGCATATCCAAATTTTATTATACTGTTAATCACGCCATTCTTTATCAAGAACTAAGCACGTTTTCACTGCAATCTGGTGCACACTATTAAGTTTGCATCTTGGTGTTAATTATCAGTGCATCTTCATCAGGGTCCTTTATTACTGCTGGCTGGATACTACTGATAAGACTGAACATATGATACCCGCTAGGATTATATAACACTATAAGCCATTTTGGATGTGTGTGTGTATGTGTCTGTGTGTGCGTCTGTGTCTGTGTGCATGTGTGTTTGTGTCTGTGTTTGTTCCCTACCACTGTTAGACAACCAGTGTTGGTATGCTTACGTTTACATTACTCAGCAGTTCAACAAAAGAGATCAATAAAATAACTACCAGCTTAATAAAAAAAACAATTAGTACTAGTGACAACCCATTTGACTAAAACTTCTTCTAGGCAATGCCCCAGCATGGCCACAGTCTAATGACTGAAACAAGTAAAAGATAAAAGATATAAGGTATAGTATAGACGATATTATTGAAGAAAACTAAGAGCATTATTGTTAAGTGCCAAAGTTGTTAGCAAGTCACAGTAGGAAAACGATTTGCTAAGTAAGTATAATGATCCAACTTAAAGAAATATAATTAAATATCAATAATAATACAGCACCAAATCAACTTGAAGAATCCTCTAATGTATACGGTTTAGGACTAAGAATCTTTAGTGACTTCCTTTGAAGCAAATTACAACAATGTATGAAATGAGAAATTTTGGCTTCTTCTGCAATTCTTAATCATATAAAAAGCCTTTAACAACTCAATAATGAAATAGCATTTCCTTACATATAATTAAGTTCTCGCTTTATACATCAGCATTCTTAATTCTTCGCAACATCTATAAGAATGGTATCTAATAAATTGGCAAATATTCTCTTATAGACTAGCATTATTCCCCGCACCTTCTGTTTGTTCCTTGTAGCTTAACTACCGTGAACTTTCATATATGAAAGTATGATGGCACCATTCCAACCATTTCTTAAAATTGTCATACTGCGTCCATTAATCTAAGTTCTTATTTTTATCATATCTTTTTAAGAAGAATAAGATGCTAAACATGCATATTTCTTCTTTCATTATACATATAATTATGGCAGCGAGCTAGCAGAAACGTTAGCATGCCGGGAGAAATGCTTGGCAGTATTTCGTCTGTCTTTACGTTCTGAGTTCAAATTCCACTGAGGCTGACTTTGCCTTTCATCCTTTCGGGGTTGATAAATTAAGTACCAATTGCTCACTGGGGTCAATCTAATTGACGAGCCCCTTCACCAAAAATTTCAGACCTTGTTCCTAGAGTAGAAAAGAATATTTTTAGAAAGGTGGTGAGCTGGCAGAAACATTAGCATGCTGGGCGAAATGGTAGCGGTATTTCATCTGTCTTTTTGTTCATAGTTCAAATTCCACTAAGGTTGACTTTGCCTTTCATCCTTTCGGTCGATAAATTAAGTACCAGTTGCATACTGGAGTCAATGTAATTGACTGGTTCCCTCCCCCAAAAAAACTGTTGGGCTTTGTACCTAGAGTAGAAAAGATTATACAAATATTTATATATATACACACACACACATATATATAGACAGATGTAGATGTATATATAGATATAGATATATGTTTAAGTGTGTGTGTGTGTGTGTGTGTGTATGTGCATGAGTGTGTGTATGTGTGCATGTACATTTGTGTGTATTGTGTGTGTGTTTGTGTGTGTGTATGTGTATGTATGTATGTATGTATGTATGTATGTATGTATAGACACATGCACGCACACATATATATATACACAATACATATATGTCTGAATGTGTGTGTATACACAATTTTTTTCATGCATTAATGAACAGAAGACATTTATCCAATATTGCCCCCAAAGTGGAATCGAACCCAGAACTTTATGGTTGTGAAGCAAACTTCTTCACTTCACAACTACGCCTGATAACACCAATGTATTAACATTTTTTTCTTTATTCTGGCAGTATTTCAAGACTTAAGGGAAACCTGAGAATTAGCATTCCTTAAGAAATTTGTTGACAAACATGATAAAAAGTTTCCTTTTAGGAACTGTATTTAAAGAATAAAGAATAAAGAATAAAGCATAAGCATCGACTGATATTCTTAAATGTATGAATAAACAATAAACATACACAAAAGTAGATTTATTTAGATTTTATAAAGGTGTACCATGGTAACAGATAAAGACAGATGTCTATTTTGATGGTACTACTTTCTGGAATTTAAACATGTAAATAACGGAGATATTATGTTACAAAGAAAAATTATGAAGATATGGAAATGAATAGATATGTTTGAGAAAGCATAATTTATAAAGCAGGTGAGAGAATGCAGTATATAGATATATGCTGAAGTATTGGAAAGAAATCAGGAAAAAAATATAAAAGAGACTGAGAAGAAATAGAGCCAAGCTGTAGGAAGAAAGAAGTGGTGAGAGCAGGAAAAAATGGTGAGAGCAGGAAAAAATGGGGAGAAGAAGAAGAAGAAGTAGGATAAACTTTGTTTTATGTTAAGAATTTAATGTTTTTAGCTGAGAATATATATTTTTGAGACATTTAGATTTTACTTTGGTTGGCTTTGAATTTATTTTTGAGATTGTATCGAGTTTCTTGGACAATATATAGGTGTACGATACTATGTGTTGTCCATGCAGAAGGTGTGCCTGAGTTGTTGAGGCTATGCTTTCTTGAGGAGATCTAATAAAGTCGAAACATCATCATCGTCGTTTAACGTCTGCTTTCCATGTTAGCATGGGTTGGACGATTTGACTGAGGACTGGTGAAACCGGATGGCTATTTCCAGAATTATGTTAGTTGTTGTATCCTCATCACTACTATCATCATGACCATCATCATCATGACCATCATCATCATCATCATCATCACCATCAGATTAATGTAAAATTGTTCTTTGCTCAACTGGACATAAAAACAAACATTAATATATATATATATATATATATATAAATACATACAGTGTACATTTAAACACATCAGAGAGATGTCCATAATAGGACATCTAACCTGCTAGAAGAAGCAGTTTAAATGTACACTATGTATTTATATGAATAATATATAGTCTATTGACTAGTTTTTTTCTTCTCGCTAGACCACTGGCAGCAAATAGAATTTCTAAAATTTTTTGCTACCCTGAGATTTATTAATAATGATATATATACAGTGCGTGTGTTTTTATTGGCTAAACTGGCAATATGACCATCCCCAAGTACAACAACATCTGTTTCAACACACGATTTCACATCAAAAATCTTGCAAAACAAATATGTAAACGGATATATATATATATCTATATATATATATATATAGATAGATAGCTAGATAGATAGATAAATAGATAGATAGATAGATAGATAGACAGATAGATACAGATATATATATATA
>NC_068981.1:190187455-190189263 GCF_001194135.2 Octopus bimaculoides
ATATATACACATACACACACACAAGCAAACTGGAAGTTGATTGAGGAAGAGACCCTCGAAAAGGATTGACCTAAATGTCTCTCCACACCAGCCATTGATATGAAGCACACATTTCATGTCCGTAATGCAAGCCATATGTGACAAATCTGTCTCAGAGCACAAGGTCAACATACACAAAAACAAGATCCCTAAGGAAAGGAAAATTCTTATGAAATTGACAGACAAAGATTGCAAACCTCCTGAGGAAGTACCTCAAAAGTGGTGAAAAGTCTTACCTGGAGAGGGCGCAACTGGAGGTTCAGAAAAGTCTGCATCAATCTCATGAAAAAGAAAGAGCAGATAAGGAAGCTTGGGTGATAGAAAATATTAAGTTGAACCCTAAAGCTTTCTTTAAGTTTGGCAAAGAAACTGCTTCAGTACACCACAAGATAGGATCCCTCTTCCAAGAAAGATGGCTCCCTCACAAGAAACCAAATGAGGATAAGTGCAATACTGAATAAACAGTTCCAAAGTGTGCTCACTACACTTTTGGGATACAGGCAAGTGAAGAAACCAGCAGAATTCTTTGCCACTTTACCTGTAACCAAACATTGATTACATCAACATTGAAGAAGATTTAACACTGTCCATAGATTAGGTTGGCACAAACTCAGCCGCTGGATCTGATGGATTGCCAGTGGTCCTTCTCAAATCATGCAAACAAGTCCTTGCAAAACATCAGTATTACGGTGTCAAGTTTGAATATGAAAAGTCGTTCCCTCCACATATCTGAACTTGTCACTGGCAACGTTTCTCTTTTTACTTCTACACCTTTAAATTCCTGAAACCTTATCTTATCCTTCAGCTCTTCTCTCCTTATCTTCTCTGTTCATCACATTCTTGATTTGTAAGAAGGAAGAAGGAAAGAGCAATAGAATGAAGAGAAGTTCTCTTCATTCTATTACTCTCTCCTTCTTCTTTCTTACACTGTTTCTTCAAACACCTCCTGTTCTTGTATAAATATCATTTGGTCCTGTGTTTCTTATCAGTTGCAGCCAGTTTTTTTTTTAACTTAAAAGATGTAAAACTCTGCTATCTCCTATTAATTTCTCTCCTTTCAACTTTTCACCTGAATAAGAATTGAATCCAAGGTATTAGATTTTATGCTTCTCACAGCAAGTTCACTACACTCTTTTTATCGATTTTACTGCACATATATATTGCGTGGCCGTTGCCAGTACCGCCTGACTGGCTCCTGTAGGATTTTCGAGCGAGATCGTTGCCAGTGCCCCTGGACTGGCTTGTGCGGGTGGCACATAAAAGACACCATTTCGAGCGTGGCCGTTTTCGTGCGGGTGACACGTAAAAGCACCCACTACACTCTCTGAGTGGTTGGCGTTAGGAAGGGCATCCAGCTGTAGAAACTCTGCCAAATCAGACTGGAGCCTGGTGTTGCCATCCGGTTTCACCAGTCCTCAGTCAAATCGTCCAACCCATGCTAGCATGGAAAGCGGACGTTAAACGATGATGATGATGATATATATTGTGTGTGTGTGTGCACACGTGTATGTATGTATGTATGTATGTATGTATGTACATGTGTCTCTATACGTGTGTGCATGGATGTGTGTTTGTTTGTTTGTTTGTTTGTTTGTATGTGTGTGTGAGTGTGTGTGTATTTAATAATACTCTGACTCAACTCCACATTACTTAAAGTTTTGTGGGTATAAAACATGTCAGATGTTCAGATAAATATATATATATATATATATATATAAAGAGAGAGAGAGAGAGAGAGAGAGAGAGAGAGAGAGAGAGAGAGAGAGAGA
>NC_068981.1:190189314-190194167 GCF_001194135.2 Octopus bimaculoides
AGAGAGAGAGAGAGAGAGAGAGAGAGAGAGAGAGAGAGATAGAGAGAGGGTACAGAGAATTTAAAATTTAAATGGCTTCTAAATGATAGTATTTAAGCATCCACTGGGTAGTTCAGGTCACATGATTGCCTTTTGCTATCCTAATGGCATTAGTTCATATATTGGGAAGTCCACATGTTTGAGCAAATAGAACGTAAATGTCCTTTAGTCAACATTCTTCAGAAAGAGATACTTCAGTCACATTAATCCTTCATATTGGATAAAATATGAGGTAAGGCAGACAAGATTTTGGCATCAGGTTTTTTCTTAATAATTTATTTGAGGGGTTTAATATCTTAATGACAACACTTAGCATATACGGCAGGTAATTGATTTGATGGTGTCAGGTTACTTATGAGTTTGCAGGATTGGTATGAATGATTGTAGGCTGTAACCTTTACCCCACTTTCCAAACCTGAAGAGAGTCAGAAACAGAAAGATAATCTGTTTTAATCCTCCATGCAATCTCAGTGTTACCATAAATATAGTGAAGAAATTACTGATGTCAATTAAAAAGCACTTTCCATAGATATTATGAACTCTTTAATTTTTATAATGTCAAAGTTAGCTACTCATGCTTAGATAATATCTAACACACACTACATGCTACAACATATGCAAACACATGCCCACACAGTCTTCTCTCCTTACTCCAGCCTATAACAACCAAAATCACAATGACTGTCAACTGGGAGCACCCTGCCTTTCAAAAGTTGGGGTTTACAGATCCCTGTACATCATCCAATGGCACCACCAAACACTGCACATACATGACAGCAAATGATTTTTAAGGGGAGATGTATGCAACGCAGTATATAAGTTGTCTCATGTATGAAAAAATAGAAACTATATTACCTGGTAGAATCGATCCTCCATATTATTGCAGGTGAGTTATTTTCAAACTAAGAAAATTCATTACAAATCAAAGGTGATCAGTTACCAGAAACCATTAAAAGGCGACGAGGTGGCAGAAACGTTAGCACGCTGGCGAAATGCTTAGCGGTATTTTGTCTGCCACTACATTTTGAGTTCAAATTTCGCTGAGGTCGACTTTGCCGTTCATCCTTTCGGGGTCGATAAATTTGGTACCAGATACGCACAGGGGTCGATGTAATCGACTTAATCCCTTGTTTGTCCCCTCTATGTTTAGCCGCTTGTGGGCAGTAAAGAAATAAGAAACCATTAAATTTTGTAATGTTATTACCAGTTCAAATACGCTTGTGGTACAATTGGACTTTTAAATAAGCCATTCATTGTGTTTTGCCATGGAGAAAATTTTTCGATGTAGACAAATGGTGTTAATACACCTATATCAGCCCCCCACCTATCTAGACTGGGAAATACAAGCATTTTGGAGTTGTTATCTCCTCTTCAGTCACAGACACTAGGTGGGGGAGGGGTGCTGCAAACTGGTAAAAGAAATTGTCTCTATTATAAATGACATAGATTCTGTTGACAAGTATTAAAGGTTGTACAATAGCTGGGGTTGTTGTTGTTGTTGTTTATTATCAGCTTAGCTCTTTTCTTCTTTTTCTTTTTTTGTTTAACATAGGTTGTGCAGTTTGTTGGAAACAACAGTTATGTATCCCTTAAACCACAGCTTATAATTCTTAAAAAAGGGAAATAAATATTAATTAGCGTGAAGGCAGCATTCATTGATAGAATGGATTTGATCATTGAACTGTTTAATCAGGACTAACTTGGAAACAAACAGCAACAACAACATTAGTAGAAGCTGTTACAACAACAACAACAGCAACATAAGGCTTAAATGTTCACTACAAAAAAGTTCTAAATGGCAGCAACAAGTTTGTCTTTGAGATGCTGGTGGGCAACCTTATCAAAAATATTCACATTAATAATTGAATATTTCAATATGAGATGACCTTCTAAAATAAGTTGTGTTGGTGAGGGGGAAGGAAAATGAAAGACCACGTTTACAAGGTTTCACCTGACTGTTAATCTCTCCCTCCATCCCTCTCCCCTCCCTCTCTCTCTTTCTCTCTTCCTTTTTACCCTTTATTTTCCTCTCATGCATATCTAATTGGATGTTTACAGTCATAATGATTTTGATTAACAAATAAAAAGCTTTAATGTTGGAGAAGAATTCTAATGTTGAATGTCAATATAGTATTTAAGATCTTCCTTTTTAAGTTTGGTTAATGACAGAAAAGTAAATGAAATGTCTGTCTACATCCAGCAATTTCACATACATAAATACATATCATGGCACTCCGTCGCTTACGACGTCAAGGGTTCCAGTTGATCTGATCAACGGAACAGCCTGCTTGTGAAATTAACGTGCAAGTGGCTGAGCACACCACAGACACATGTACCCTTAATGTAGTTCTTGAGGAGATTCAGCGTGACACAGAGTGTGACAAGGCTGGCCCCTTTGAATTACAGGTACAACAGAAACAGGAAGTAAGAATGAGAGAAAGTTGTGGTGAAAGAGTACAGCAGGGTTCGTCACCACCCACTGCCGGAACCTCTTAGAACTTAAAATGTTTTTGCTCAATAAACACTCACAACGCTCAGTCAGGGAATCGAAACCGCCATCCCATGATTGTAAGCCTGCTGCCCTAACCACTGGGCCATTGCACCTCCACTATACATATATATAAATAAATAAATATATATATATACGTATACTCTTTTATTTGTTTCAGTCATTTGAGTGTGGCCATGCTGGAGCACCACCTTTAGTCGGGCAAATCGACCCCAGGACTTATTCTTTGTAAGCCTAGTACTTATTCTATCGGTCCCTTCTGCCGAACAACTAAGTTACGACGATGTAAACACACCAGCATCGGTTGTCAAGCGATGTTGGGAGGACAAACAGACACAAACACACACACACACACTCACACACACACACACACACACACACACACACACACACACACACACACACATATATATATAGATGTACATATATATATACAACTGGCTTCTTTCAGTTTCCATCTACCAAATCCACTCACAAGACTTTTGTTTACCTGAGGCTATAGTAGAAGACACTTGCACAAAGTGCCATGCAGTGGGACTGAACCCACAACCATTTGGTTGGTAAGCAAGCTACTTACTGAATATGGTACTTAAGTTTAGGCACCAGAATTTAGTACGGTATTATCCAGTTTCAAAATAAGGTGATTAAAATCAAAATAAGCAACAAAGATATTCAAAGGTAATGCAGTACGATCGTTTCATGTGACTCCATTTAATTGAGCAATGTAAACATTACATTAAATATAAAATGTAGAGCAATCTTCAGCTGCACAAAGATATAGAAATTTAATGAAATAACATTTAAACAGAAGGACATATCTTTATAATTAAATCTAAACTCTTCAAGTAGAAAGGAGGAAAACAAAAAAGCATTTTGACTTAGCAAGCCCATACAGGCAAGTGCACACATGTTTCTGGCTTGATAGACATCATCAGCTGAAAGATTGTTCATTCTTATCTCCAGAAGCCAAAGGACTTTGGCTTATTCATTGCAGAGTAGAGAATGGCATGGTGTAGCAAAGTATTGTTGAGAGAGAAAGAGAGAGAGAAAGAGAGAGAGAGAGAGAGAGAGAGAGAGAGAGAGAGAGAGAGAGAGAGAGTGTGTGGGAGATTCAGACAAAGAATGACTTGTGGTAGACGAAGGGAATAGAGCCAGTGTTGGATGTTATGAAGAGAAATGGGATGAAAGGGTTGAGACATGTGTTGATGAAAGATGAAAGTGAGAGGAGTGATGATGGAAACAAATGTGAAGAAGGTAAAGAAAGGATATGACCAAGAAGGACATGACTAAAGATGATGGAAGAGAAAATGAGTGGAAGGAAGTTGGTGAGGTGGGGATATAGGGTAGAGGACGAAATGGCAAAAAAATGCCATGGTGCTTCTTGCAACACTAACCTCTGCTTTAGAAGAGAAAATGGCCTTAAAACTCTCATTGTTGTTGTTGTACACATCCACTGCTACCACTGCCAATACCACCACCAGCACAAAGGCACTTCCCTTATTCTTCACAATCTATAAAGAAAATTATTCAGATTCGTATTTTGTCTGAAGAGTCTGGGTTTCTTCAGAAGATGTCTATGTCAGAATGCAATACAAGTGTCACTAAAGAATATAAACAAATTTGAAAGTTTGTTATCTTTGGGTTCATTTGGAATTTCAGCTTTGCAGACTTCAATTTGTCTATTGTGAAATCAATAGACATAAGTTGATAGGATTCTAAGAACACCTCAACTCCACACTCAAATATTTTGAAATATCTTCTTTTCTAGTTAAACCCTAATCACAAAGATGACTTTTCTTCCTTTTTTTATTCCAACTTCTTATAATCTTGATATCAATATCTTTATATTAATTCTTCATTTTGATAATAGAAAAAAAATACTTTGAGAAACCTTTTAAAGAATTGGAATCAACTCAAAATGAAAAAAATATCTTTCAAAAAGAACCATATAGAAAGAAATCTTACCGAAAATGTTCTTGTGGTTCCAGTATCTTCAAGTTCTCTTCTAATCATTCGTAATACCATCAGTTGTTTTTCTTCTCCATTCAATCAAAAATACTACTTCAATAGTTTTGTTGCATTTCACAAGGAAATCTAAGTCAACTTGATCTTTAAGTAAATATCTTCCACAAAACCATGTTATTATTATCATTGTTGTTGTTGTTGTTGTTGTTGTTGTTATTATTATTATTATTATTATTATTATCATTATCATTATTATTATTATTATTATTATTATTATTATTATTATTATTATTATTATTATTATTATTATTATCATTATTATTATTATTATTATTATTAT
>NC_068981.1:190194177-190197949 GCF_001194135.2 Octopus bimaculoides
ACGGTGTCAGCTGTTCACTACAAGTGAACTAAGGTAACACCTCTTATTTTTCGAGCACCTTCAGGAGTATTCGAGCAGTTTCAAGCAGTGCTGTTGTTTTCTGCAAGTGCTCCATCCTTATTGCAGCCCCTATTTGTTCCACTTACTTTTCGAGATTTTTGCTCACTGTTCCTAGGGCTCTGACAATTATTGGTACTACTGCTACCTTTTTCCTCGACCACAACTGTTTAACTTCCTAAGCTAGCCTGTCATATCTTTCGACTTTTCTTTCTTCCTTCCCTTGATTATTATTATTATTATTATTGTTCAGTAGTTTTATTTTTATAACGTGCTTTCACTTCACTACCGAGCGCAGCTCTGTGCGCCTTGGGTATGTGCTGTGGTTTGCTGTGGTGCTCTTATGGTTACTGTATTGAAAGTGTTTTGCGTAGAATGTGTGCAGTACCCAGTAGTGCAATTTTCTGTATGTTTATTATTATTATTATTATTATTGAATGAGAGAGCAGCTCAAAGTGAATCTGGGATTCAAATATATGAAACCCAATATACCCATCATGACCAGGCACATACATCACAACCACATGCGCATGACATGGTAATCTCATATTAAGTAAAGGAACACATGACGTTGCAGGAGGGTCCCAGTAAGAATTTTCTTCACTTTCAGTGGTTAAGTTGCTTTCATCTCCTTTTCCACACATTCTGTGTTTGTTCTGTGATTGAGTTTTATGAAACTTTTACTCTATCAAATCTGTACACACGTGTGCAAGTGTGTGTATGTGAGTGTGTGTCCGTGTGTATATGTGTGTGCGCAAGTGCACGTGTGTGTGTGTGTGTGAGTATGCATATGTGTGTGTATGTATATGTGTGTGTGAGTATGTATGTGTGTGTGTGTGCATGTGTATATGCATGTGTGTGTGCCTGTGTGTATGTAAGTGTGTTCATGTGTGTGTGCACATGTGTGTGCACGTGTGTGTGCACGTGTGTGTGTCTGCGTTCACGTGTGTGTGTGTGCACTTGTGTGTGTGTGTGTGTGTGTGTATGCACGTGCCTGTATGTATGTGCAACTGTATGTATGTGTTCATGCACGTGTGTGTGTGTGCACGTGTGTGTGTGTGTATGTGTGTTTGTGTGTGTGTGTGTGTGTATGTGTGTGTGTGTGTGTATGTGTGTGCGTGCGCGTGTGTGTGTCCTGGTTGCTTGACAACCAGTATTAGCTTTGTTCCCATCCCCATAGCTTAACAGTTCAACAAATTTTTTTTTAAAAATTGGTAAAATAAGTACCAGACTTTAAGAATATTGGGTCTAATTTGTTTGATTGAAGCCCTTCAAGGCAGTGCCCCAGCATGGCCACAGTCCATTGACTGAAACAAGTGAAAGATGAAAGATAATAAGTTGGAAGGAGAAAATTAAATGTGTTTTGTGTTTAATTAAATGTAAATACGTTAGATGTTATTTTGAACATAATTACTCATTTACTCATTAACAATATTGGCTGCAACAGTTCAATCATCCGACTGATGAAACCCATTAATCGTAGTAATTAATCATTCATTAACCTCATCAATGAAAAACACATTAAGCTCCCCATTTAGTGTATTGACCTTGCTCTTATAGCTGAATTACTACCAGAACTAGAGAAGTTCCAGGTATGGAAGCAAGGTCTAGAATTGAAGGGCCTTAGAGTTAACCTAGTAAAAACCAAAGGAAGGAAGACAAATCACAAATCTCTTCAGGTGGACGGCCCTGCTCAATCTGTAGAAAACGTGTAAGTAGAAACTCCCTAAGTTGCACCCAGTGTAAGCTTTGGACACATAAAAGGTGCAGCAATATCAGGGGAAGGTTAACAGGAAAACTAGCTTTTGTATGTGGAAGATGCACAGGTACAATAAATGATGAAAATAGGCAGAAAATAGACTCCATCAACTGCCAGTGGGGCAAGCTAGAGGTTGTAGATAACTTCTGTTATCTAAGTGACCAAGTTAGTAGTGGATGTGAATGCTCTGAGAGTGTAGCTGTCAGAATAAGATTAGGCTGGGCAAAGTTCAGAGAGCTCCTACCTCTGCTGGCAACAAAGGGCCCTTTCTCTCAGATTGAAAAGCAGATTGCATGATGCATTATGTGTGCAGATTGAATGTGTGCGAACAGCCATGCTGCATGGCAGTGAAACATGGACTGTGACAGCCGAGAACATTTGTAGGCTTGAAAGAAATGAAGCCAGTATGTTTTGCTGAATGTGCAATGTCAGTGTGTATGTTCAACAGAGTGTAAACCTCTTGAGAGGAAAGTTGGGCGAAAGAGGCACCAGATGTGGTGTGCAAGAGAAACAACTGTACTGGTATGGTCACGTGATGCGTATGCATGAGAACAGTTGCGTAAAGAAGTGCCAATCTCTAACTGTGGAGGGAACCTGTGGTAGAAGTAGACTCAGGATGACATGGGACAAAGTGGTGAAGCATGATCTTTGAACTTTGAACTTCACAGAGGCAATGACCTGTGACCAAGACCTTTGGCAATATGCTGTGCTTGAGAAGACCCATCAAGCCAAATAAAATTGTAGTCATGTCTGATGTTAGTGCCATGTAACTGGCATGTAAAGAGCACCGTTCTAGCCTCACTTTGCCCCACAAAGGCAAAGCAGCTAAGTTCCTTTTGAATGTTGGACATCCTGGAGGCAAAGCAGTGGAGTTCCGTTTGAGCACTAGGCTTCACAGAGGCAAAGTGGCTGAGTTCCTTTCAAGTGTTGGGCCTCAGAGAGGCAATGACTGAGACCTTTGGCGTTATGTTGTGCTTGAGAAGAAGACCCATCAAGCCGATCAAAATCGCAGTTGTCACAGATTCTGGTGTCACGCAAATGGCACCTCTGCTGGTGGCACATAAAAGCACCCATTACACTTTCAGAGTGGTTGGCATTAAGAAAAGCATACAGGTATAGAAAATCATTCCAAATCAGACTGGATTCTGGTGCAGCCTTCTAGCTTACCAGCCCTGTTAAACTGCGCAACCCATTGCCATTATGGACAATGGATGTTAAATGACGATGATGATGATGATAGATGATGATTCCAAAGATTTTATATGGACCCTCAAGGGGCATATGGACGCTGGTTAAGAACCACTGATCTTCATCATCATTATCATTATAACGTCCATTTTTCCTTGCTTGCATGGGTCAGATTGAATTTATTGAGGCAGATGTTCTACAGGAGGATGTCGTTCCTGTTGCCAACCTTCACCCATTTTCAAATAAACTAATATTTTCCCAAGACCAAAAGAGAGGGGGGCACTCCATGTATGATGGTGACACTCATTAACAACTATCATATGATGTCTAGATGAACATGCAGCAACACACATAGAAACGATTACTGGTGGAATGTACCAGTAAAGACCTCAATAAAATATGAGCACAACAGACCTGATATAATGATTTGGGATAGAGAAGAGAAACTGTGTACAGTTGTGGAAATTAGCTGCCCAGTAAATGTTAGCATAAAGCTGAAGATCAGTGAAAAAGAGAACACCTACACTGAAATATTGAGAAATGTGCAGATTACAAGTTCAGGTTTATACCTGTAATTATTGGGGCACTGAGATATGTAACACACTGCCTAAATACCAATCTTGAGAAATTAGGCTTCTCAAAACTAGAAATTAAAAAGCTAATTCGAAGACAACAGATCGAAACCATCACTGGAACTGTAAAAATCTGTAAAACGTTCCAGAAGTTTATCCTTTAATTATATATGAGCATGTCTAGATATGTAACTAT
>NC_068981.1:190198445-190203505 GCF_001194135.2 Octopus bimaculoides
TAGATAGATAGATAGATAGATAGATAGATAGATAGATAGATAGATAGATAGATAGATAGATAGATATACATACATATATTAGGTTGACTCACATGAAATGTCGCACTTGAAAAAGGAATCATGAAAATTATTTTTTAAATTCTAGAATATTTATTTATTTAATCAAAATATGATCCTTGTTGATTTATGATCTTTATCCAACGTTCCTGTAAGACATATATTCCATCTTCAAAGAATTTATCATCTTTTACACTGATAAACTGTTTGAATGCTTCAATGACCTCTTCTTTATTTAAGAATGTTTTATTGCTTAAGTGTTTAAATATGTGATAACACTAAGAACAAAATTTTTGCTACTATTAGAAAAAATGGTGCTCATATGTAATTTTGGAGTGCTGATTCCGAATCTGCAATCATTTTTGCTCTAGCTTGTCACGTTTTTGTGCTATTATTATTATACTGCTATCAAAATTACAATAATGTGAAAATTCATGACAAATAAAATGAATGTTATGTTAAGCATAAATTACTGTTATTTTGTATAAGAATAATAGCAACTTGGTGGACAAGTAGCGCTAAAACCAATAAAACAAAAGTGTAAAGTGAATATTATTAATTTTATGTTTTTCAAAAATAGCTTTGGCGTCTTCTTTTACGCTTCTTTTGCATGTCCATTTCTCGTTTTAAAAACTACCAGTAGTCCGTCAGCATGTTTGGTGTAAGTCTATCACTGTAGCAGCTTTCTAGCTTTTTGATTTCTTGATGAAATTATTCACCATGCTCATTGCCTACATCACCCATATTGGGTGGCAAAAAAAAGATGAGAGTGGAGAAAATGAATTTTTGGAGACATTCTTGCCCCAAGTTGTTTATAAACTTTCATAAGATTATTTACAATTACAACATAGATGATTTTTCATATCCCAAAATATTTTTTACAAGAGAAACAAACATTTCCCAAGCAGTTTTCTCTACTGGGCTTAATTTTTCTTGAAAAAGCTCATCACAAATTAGTGTGAAAATTTCTGGTCCATTAAAATCACCAGCTTTGATCTTAGCCAGAAACTCTTGCTAGAAACAAATTTTTCACTGAGATATTTGAATCCTTCATGTCTTCATCCATGGCTTTAACAAAATTCTTAAACAAGCCAAGTTTAATGTGTAAGGGAGGAAGGTAAATTTTCTGAGGGTCAACTAACGGGATATATTTAACATTGTATCTCCCTGGAGTGAAATCACTTCTCTTTGGCCACTATTTTTTGATTATAGTGATGCTTGTCATCTCTGCTGTTCCAAAGGCACAAAAAGCACCGATGCTTTGTATACCCCATTTGCAACCCAAGAACCAAACCAATAACTTTCAAGTTCCCACATATATTCCACTTGTGCTCAGAATATTTAATCAAGTGCAAAATTTTATCCATTGATTCATTAAGTTTCCTTTTATCCTACAGCATGTGCCAGTGGTATTGAAGGTTTTTGATTGCCATTATGCAGTAAAACAGCTTTTTGGCTTGCTTTGCTGGAATCTATGAAGAGTCCCCATTCTTCAGGATTATGGCCATACCCATCTCACATGGGAGTCCTTTAACATCACAACAAAAACAAATACCGTCTTTCTCCATAAAAATTTCATGCAATTCTGTATGCCATTTTCGAAAATATGAGCATTTTCCGCCATTGTGTAAAAGATTTCATTGTTTCAACCTGGAGCCCAGTAGTTCTGACTTTTCTTTGGTTAGACCCAATTCTCTAACTAAATCATTTAACTCAAATTGACTTAATAAATGAGGGAATCTTTTTGAAGATCCGGATTCATCACGGTGATCTGCTGTATCACTTGGCATGCCTTCAATTGAAGTAAATGTCGTACTTTCTTCACTTAAACTATCTTTGTCAAAAGATGAAGGAAGTTCTGGAATTGGAATATTTTCAGCAGCATGAGCAACTGGTTTCTAAAGCTGAAGGGCAATCTAGATAAACAATATTGGATTTATTCTTCGTAGAGAAACCTGTGATGTTAGTTAAGCAGAAATAACAGTCGGTATGTGTAGTGGCTTGTTAGTTTGTGCCATATCATTAGTACTGCAAATGGCACACTTTTCCGTTTACCATAAAGCCATTGGCTTAGTGCTATGTAGCAGTTTTTGCAACAAACATGAGGCGCCCACAGTTTATCTTGGTTCCAAACTTTGCACCCAAAGTAAAACTTGTAAGTATTTAAAAATTTCTTTGTAATCTTATTTCTCTGATCTTTTGGTGTAAATTTTCCACACACGTAACAAAAGCTGTCCGGGTGATTAACGCAAACTTTTCTGCTCATCATAAATACATACAGTAATAACCTAAATTAACACTCAAAGAAGCCTATCCCCATCATCATCCTCATCATCATCATCGTCATCGTTTAACGTCTGTTTTTCATGCTGACATGGGTTGGACGGTTCGACTGGGGTCTGGGAAGCCAGGAGGCTGAACCAGGCTCCAGTCTGATCTGGCAGTGTTTCTACAGCCGGATGCCCTTCCTAACGCCAACCACTCAGAGTGTAGTGGGTGCTTTTTATGTGCCACCAGCACAGGAGCCAGTCAAAGTAGCGCTGGCATTGGCCACATTCGGATGGTGTTTTTTACGTGCCAGTAAACTAAAATATAAAATTGATCAACTGTAAATATTACTATAAAACATCAAAATATATTTCTCAAAAACAAATTCTTGAAACTATTATAGAATTTTCCCCATCTCTAAATTTCAAACATTGACCACTTGAATAAATAATTAAACTTACTACTAAACTACTTTTCATACCACCTGACTCTCTTATTTGATATTCTTTGTTTTAACAGCACTAGCAGTTATCAAGGAAAAGGAGTTTGGGTGGCTTACTATAACCTAATATCAATAGCCTAGTGTCTGGAGAACTTTAGTATAATTACAGTGATAACAAAGTAAAATAAATTCTCGTCTTGTGAGGCAATTTAACATGTAGCCTACATTTGCCTCTATCAGCTCTTATTTTTGTTTCAGTGATGAGTATATAAATGAAAATTGAAAGCAAATAGCCTTCTACTTTGTTAATATTATCAATTGGTTGGAAAATTTGATGCTGTGAATAACTAAAAAACTACACATGCTGTCTGAAAACTGATGTCAGATTCGGATTCAACACTCTAAAATTACCCTAAATCAGCTGAAAATGTTTAAATAGCATGACAATTTTTTTTTCTTTTTTTTTTCCCAGTGTAATCAACAGGAGAGTAAGGAGGATGTGCCAAAATTGCATAATTCAGGCTTTGCAACTTGTGGACCATTTCTATTCACTAATCTGGGTTGCTTCTTTTTCAAATTCTCATGCATACAATCAATTTCCTGACAATAGGATGTTGCTGTTACAGTTTTTTCTTGTTGCAAAAATGAATAATGAATAACTTCCTTTGTTGACCACCATACAGTGACCATCAACTTTTTAGGGTGCAATGGTGGTTTTGGGCAGTGTCTTGGTAACTCTTCTGCATCTAACTATGGTCCTGTCCTCCTGTTGCATCCATTTCTCATTTACACATAATGAGTCGATACAAAAATGGTTCTCTTTCCAGCTGAGAAATCAACATGGAACGCACTATTGTAAGGCGTCTGTTTCTTTGAATCTCATTAAGTTGATGAGGAACAAGTTTATCCATAGCCATAGACTAATGACCGAAACAAAGAAAAGACAAAAGATACACACACACACATACACACACATACACACACACACACACACATTGGCATTAGGAAGGGCAGCCAGCTGTAGAAGCCATGTCACAACAGACAACTGGAATCTGGACAGCTCCCTGGCTGTTCAGCTCCTGTGAAACCCTCCAACTGAAACCAGCATGGAAAAATGACATTAAATGATGATGATGATGATGATGATGGTGGTGGTGGTGGTGGTGGTGGTGGTGATGCACAAAGTGTGAAATAAAAGAGAGAAAGAGAGTGAGAGATAATATCTGTTGTAGAGTTAACTCGCAAATGTAAACAGCCTAATCTAGCAGATCTGTATTTCATCTGTGCGTTTCTGCAGAAAAAAACAATTAGATGCAAGCCACATAAAACCATGTTCTGCTAAAGAATTAATAATCAGCTACTGATTAACTTACCTGTAATAATACATGTCACAGATATTGAATATAGAATGATGAATAGCAAATACGAGTTTGGAAGGATAAAGATAAAATTTAAATCTTGTCAAGACAGAGAGAAACTTAAGCCTTGATATATATTCATATATATATATATATATATATATATATATATATGTTCAAAAATGTAAATCACACTTCACTGTAAGTATATGTGTGTGTCTACACCTACGAGGGTGAGTCAAAAAGTAATGCCATTTTGTTTAGGACAGGTATAATTACCAACACAGGAACATGTATCATACATCAAAATGAAGCTGGTCGTCGGTGGATCACATCCCTACTTCTCAACATAGTCACCATTTCTCTCAGTAGCAATGTTCCACCTTCGAATGAGAGCATGTATCCATGTCCCATGAAATTCTGTTGACTGTTCTTTGAGCCACTTCTTCACTACAAAGTGAAAGAGACAACACCTTCTTTCGAAGACTCTTAACAGGTGATGCAACATGGGTTTGTCATTATGAACCCGAATCAAAGTGGCAGTCAATGGAATGGTGCCACTCTACATGACCACTACCGAAAAAGTTCAAGATGCAAAAGTCAGCTGGAAAAATCATGGCAACTGTCTTTTGGGATGCTCAAAGTGTCATTCCGGTTGATTTCTTGCCAAAAGGAAAAACAATAAACTCATAATAAGCTTCATTTTGATGTATGATACATATTCCTGTGTTGGTAATCATACCTGTCCTAAACAAAATGGCATTACTTTTTGACTCACCCTCGTTAGGAAGGGCATCCAGCTGTAGAAACTCTACCAGATCAGATTGGAGCCTGGTACAGCCATCTGACTTGCCAGTCCTCAGTCAAACTGTCCAACCCATGCCAGCATGGAAAGTGGACATTAAACGATGATGATGATGATGATATGTATATAT
>NC_068981.1:190206031-190206768 GCF_001194135.2 Octopus bimaculoides
GAACCGCTAAGTTACGGGGACGTAAATACACCAGCATCGGTTGTTAAGCGATGTTGGGAGCACAAACACAGACACACAAACATATACACATATATATATACATATACATATGTACATATATACGATGGGCTTCTTTCAGTTTCCATCTACCAAATCCACTCGAAAGGCTTTGGTCGGCCCAAGGCTATAGTAGAAGACACTTGCCCAAGGTGCCATGCAGTGGGACTGAACCCAGAGCCATGTCGTTGGTAAGCAAGCTACTTACCACACAGCCACTCCTGTAACCCCTCTTGTTTAATGTTTATCAAGCAATGCCTGCTGTCTGTCATGTGACACTTCTATTTCGATAGACATCTCTGCATGGTTCTGTCAAACTTAACTGAAATTAAAGCCAAGAATGCTTTGATGTCTGCTGCGACAGATTGTATTTTTGTTTTGTGTATTGAAATATGAACCTGTGTGTGTGTTTATTCGTTTATTCGTTTATTCGTGTATTCGTTTATTCATTTATTTGTTTCAGTCATTTGACTGCGGCCACGCTGGAGCACCGCCTTTTTAGTCGAGCGAATCGACCCGAGGACTTATTCTTTGTATGTAAGCCTAGTGCTTATTCTGTCGGTCGCTTTTGCCGAACCGCCAAGTTACGGGGACGTAAACACACCAGCATTGGTTGACAAGCGATGGTGGGGGTCAAACACACACACACAAACATATATATATATATATATATATATATA
>NC_068981.1:190206927-190208545 GCF_001194135.2 Octopus bimaculoides
ATATATAGTAGTTGTATCAGATACAATGGTACAGATCCTTTTTGCTAGATTGAATGGGATATTTATTTTGGTGTGTTTGAACTGAAAAGGAGATACTGTTTTGAGTCTGTTTGGTTTGTAGTTGGTTAGTTGTAATTTGGTTGTTGGAATTTTTTATAATCAAAATGTCCAGAAATGGGAGCTGTTCCTTGCTATATTCCATTGTAAATTGAATATTGGAGTTTATATAGTTCAGTGTGGATTTGAAGCCCAGAAGTTTATCATAGGTTTCATTCCAGATGATAAAACAATCGCTTACGTACCTTTTCCAGTTTTTTCTTATATACTGTTGGAATGGGGGTCCAAATCTTTGAAGCGAAAGTTCATATAGAGTAGAATCAAAGAAACCCATTATAAGGTTCGCAAGGACAGGCGCTGCTTTCATTCCCATCGCAATACCGCATTTTTTTTGCGGTAGTATGTTGGATCAAATAGGAAGTAATTGTTTTGTAGGATGAACTTCAGAGATTCAATAACAAAAGTCTGGTTAATGCGATCCGGGAGAACTTTGGGGTATTTTTCTAACCAGAATTTTATTGCCTCTATTCCATAGTCATGTGGAATGTTGGTGTAGAGGTTGACGAATCGAAGGAGACTAATGGTGTTTCTTTGCTGGTGATTTTTGGTAGCTGCTCTAGTATGTCCAGATCGTCTCTAATGAAACTTTTAATGTATCTGAGAAAAGGTTTCAATAGTATGTCCAGAAAGTTGCTTAGGCTGGGTCAGCTATAATAGGCCTTAATTTTAAGTCTTCTGGTGTTGGAATACTTATGTATAGACCTGGATTTGATTTGCAGGCTTTAGTAATAATTTGACTCTTGTGGATTTTGGGGGAAGCCATAGAAAAGGCTTGGTTTGCATTTAAAGTTTGTGATATAGTCTTTTTCTTTTTCTGTGAGGCCCTTTCCATGCTTGAGTATTAAAGTTGCAAGATTTCTTAATATTTTTTGCTGCCTATAATTATCAACTTTTTCATAAAAGGAGTCATTTTCTAGTATGGACAATGCTAGGTTTTTATAGTATTCTGTGTCCATCACTACTACAGCACTACCTTTGTCTGCTTCTTTGATTGTCAGGTCTTTGTCATGTTTTAGCTGTAGTAGGTACTTCCATTGTAGGTCATTGGAGTTAGGTACAATTTTTGATTTATAGAGAGTATGAAGAATATTCTGGATACGGTTGCAGAGGTCGTCTAGTGTTTTATTCCTTCCTTTGGGTGGTAGGTAATTACTTTTGCTTCTCACTAGTGATTCATCATCGTTGTTGTAGTTTGTTAATGCTTCTGTCAATCAAAGTTTTCTACAGAATTCTGCAATATTATCTTTAATTTCATTGGAATTGGGTCTATGTGGGGTGGGTGTAAATTTTAAACCTTTAGCTAAAATATGGATTTTTGATGTGGAGAGAATTTTCTTAGATAAATTGATTATTTTGGGTTTCTCCCGTAAGTTCTGTTCCAATTGATAATTATAGGCAGCAAAAAACATTAAAAGGTCTTACATCTTTAATACTCAAACATGTAAAAGGCCTCACAGAAAAAGAAAAAGACTACATCACAAACTTCAAATGCAAACCAAGC
>NC_068981.1:190208555-190209737 GCF_001194135.2 Octopus bimaculoides
TTACTAATGCCTGCAAATCAAATCCAGGTCTATACATAAATATTCCAACACCAGAAGACTTAAAATTAAGGCCTATTATAAAGGGCCCAGCCTGTGAAACACCCCACCTAAGCAACTTTCTGGACATACTATTGGAACCCTTCCTCAAGGCCAATCTGTGTCAAGCAGCTCTTTACTCTGCATGCTTTAGCCTCGTTACTATGGCAACAATCCGGATACTTATTGATCAGACCACATATATGAATAAATATGGTTGAGAAAGTTTCTTACATACTGTGAGAAAATCTAACTTTAAAGATATTAACTGAGAAGGTATTTCTTAGACAGAACAACAAGAAAACAGAAGACCCCCCCACACACACACGCAACCCACCTTTCCCTCACCAACAGCAGAAAACAGAATCGCTGACAGGTAATATTTAAAGGAATTACAAATAGTTGAAGATTTATTAAAAAATTATTAGACATAAATTCACGGCTCTGCTTTTCTGTGAAGTAACACGGTACATAAGGAATGGAAAAATAGCAAAAAGCAAAGAACACCTGTGACAGATGAGAGATAATGGTAAAAGATATGAGAAGGACAGGTAGAGAAAGCTAATTAGAACATTACATAAAATATATATTAGTCAAATATGAAACAAAAGAGAGAAGTGTTTCTCCTGTGTTCAAAGGAGATAAGGAGAAAAGGTGTTGTGCATATTCTGTGTAGCAACAATATGGTCGATGAGAAAAAAAGTTCAATATGTCTTTAAGGAAAAACATGCTCACACATACACACACACACATATCTATGTGTACTTATAGACATACATACATGTATATATATATATATGTATGTATGTACATATAGATATATGCATGTGTGTGAGTGTATATATATGTGTATATATATATAAATGTGTGTGTATATATACATATATATATATATATATATATATATATATATATATATAAATTTCTGCATGTGTGTGTATATATACATGCATATATACGTGTGTGTATGTATATGTTTATATATATGTGTTTGTGTGTGCGTGTGTATATATATATTTACATACACATAAACATATACATATATACATAAGTATATATGTTTGCAGGTTGATATCTATATATATGCACGTATATGTATATACATATATGTATATACGTGTGTGTATTTATATATATACATATATA
>NC_068981.1:190209797-190212297 GCF_001194135.2 Octopus bimaculoides
TATATATATATATATATATATATATATATATGTATGTATGTATGTATATATATATATAAATATACGTATATATATTCATATATACATGCATACATATATATGTATATGCATACATGTGTGTATACATGTGTGTATGTACATGTGTGTATGTACATACATGTGTATTTATGTATGTATATATATATATGTGTGTGTATGTGTATGTGTGTGCGAATGTGTGCATGCACGTATCTGTCTGTTCTAGTCTACAGAATTGATTCTATCAGGAAATTCTATCCTTTACCAGTGTTTGTAGCAGTCAAAAGAGTGCAAAAGTATGCGACATAACAAACCTTCAGGAAAAGCAACAACAAAACATGTTTAGCTATCAAAAGAGCTAAATTGAATCTCTGCAACCAAATTTGGAAAATCTATTTCTCATTCCGACTTAACTCTCTCGGTAACAAAGGGTTGGCATTGCCTTTAAAAGAATTATAGATTAAGGTCCACAGAAACGGCTCAATCATTCTCTATTATTTTCTTTAAGTTACAATTTCCTACTTTAGCATCTCCTCTGTTTCCTCTCCCACAACTGTTGGAATAATTCCTGCCCCTTTCAACCTGATATTTCTATGCTAACTCAACGTAAAATCCCTTTGATGCAACACAGAAATCACCTCTGCTTCACTCTTCTACCAATCATGCTGCTTTAGTCTGGGATGGAGGGACAAGTCCCATAAAGTTCCTGGCTCTCGAACTTTGTGGAAGAAATCAGTTGTACAGTTCTATATTTAAGAGATGAGGAATTATGTACATTATTTACATTATTTACATTTGACAGATATTTGTCCTCAACGTTTCGGCTGATATATCCTCCAGCCTTCATCAGGTGTCTTGGGGAAATTTTGAACATGGGTTCTCATTCCTAAGGTATTTTTCGATGTTATTATTATTATTATTATTACTATTATTATTATTATTATTATTATTATTATTATTATTATTATTATTATTATTATTATTCCGAGTTCAATTCTAGGCAGTGACCTGAATAATAATAATAATAATAATAATAATAATAATGTTGTCATTCCAAAATTTGACCACTGACATTCCAACCATGACTAGCACTACATTGTCCAATATATCTTTACTTTTTTGATACAATGGGGTGTGATTTGAGTGATATTTGGCAGCTATTTCTAGCATGTCAAGCAACCACAATGAGAATTTCAAAAACGCAGTTTCTTAAATGCGGTAAATTATAAATAGATTTATCGTCTGATGATAACATTACACCAGTAAAATTGTTTATGTCTAGAAGACATTTGAAACCCCATGTTTTAGAACTTTATATGCCATGGAATCAGTAGACAATGTACAACTGTGTGTACTGAAAATTGATCACATAATATTCTTTAATCTATAATGTTATTGAATCTCTCTGTCAGATTTTAATGTTTTTTGTTTGCTTTAAAATTGAGATAGAAAAAGGAAATATCTCCAAACAACCTAAACAACTTCATTGTCTGATGACAATGAAAATTCATCTAAAAAATATTTCCCCTTTAGTATTCATGTTACATCGATTAATGCAAAGCTTATTGATTCGCATTGTTTTGACTTAATCGTGAGTTATCTCGCAGCTTCAAAACTCTGATGTTATGATTGCTTATTTTAAGAATGACATTGTAGAGTAGGAGTGAGAGGCCAGATAAGGCTAGTTTAAATGCTATAGGGGATTTAACAGGATTATAAAAGATGTAGAACAGGGGTATAGAAATGAGACGAGGGCTATAAAAGATGTAGAGCTGATGACAGGAAGAGCATCCAGCCATTATGCATCACCTCAGTAAACCTGTCCAACACAACATGACAGCATTGAAAATGAAAATAAAGTGATTTAACCCTTTAGAATTCAGATCATTCTGTCAAATGTAATGCTTATTTATATGTTTTGAATTAATCTTGCATTATTTCGTACCTCTAAGATTTTGATGATGTGATTTTTATATTTTTAGAATTATTGGGTCATCCCATAAATAATGTGGTTTTTACAACTGCATGAATTAAAAGTTGGAGGGGGACGGGATAAACTACCTGCATCAAGTTGCTATAAAAGCAGGTAGCAATTTTATTTTGTACTTATTCATAGTGCAAGTTTTGAAGAGTGCAGTTCGATTTTAAGTTATTTTTTCAAAGCTCTAATGGATATGACAAAGGAGCATATTTTGCTTTATGAGTTTAATAAAGACAACAACACAATGGAAGCTGCGAGGAATATTAGTGCAGTATATGGGATCGGACAATAAGCGTAAGTCAGTGTCAGTGGTGGTTCCAGAAATTCTGAGTCATAAACTACAGCCTCAAAGACAAGCCTCATCCTGGAAGATCTGTTGAGCTCAACAAAGATGTCATGCAAACCCTGGTGGAACAAAATCCCATCATAACTGTTGAGTAGCTAGCAGAGAAGCTTGGATTTGGTCATTCAACCATTCATCGACACCTGGGTGCCATCAGA
>NC_068981.1:190217674-190225453 GCF_001194135.2 Octopus bimaculoides
TATATATATATATATATATATATATATATATATATATATAATTAAATAATGAAGGTAAAAACTGATATCAATCAATTAACATCATGGGGATTGATATCTATCAATTAAAGTATGGGGAGGACAGTTGACAAGAGCCAGCCAGATAGAAAATCTACCCATGGCTATTGTGTCTATTTTGGCAGTGATTTTACAGCTGGATGCCCTCCACAGATTTTACAGCTGGATGCCCTCCACAGATTTTATGGATAGATGCCCTCCACAGATTTTAAAGCTGGATGCCCTTCACAGATTTTATGGCTGGATGCCCTGCACAGATTTTACAGCTGGATGCCCACCAACCACTTCACAGTGCTTTTTATGTGGCACTAGCACAGCTAAATTTGGTTTATACTTATATTGTAAAGTTTCAGGTCCAGTCAACCAAATCCGTTGGTACGGCTTTGGCCAGCATGAGGCTTTAATGCACTTGCCCAAGGTGCCATGCAGTGGGACTGAACTGAAAACCATGTAGTTGGGAAGCAAGCTTGTTATCCTCACACCTACCCTCAAGCATCCTCCTTTCCCTAATTTAGAAATAATTTACTATAATAATACTCTTGTGCTTTTCTCTGTCACAACATATGAATGAAGAAGGGAGGTGTGGTAGATGAATAAGGAAGGAAGGAAGGAGTGATGGCAAGGTGGTAGTGGGATGATAGAAGTTCTACAATGAAAAAAAATCAAACAGCATTTCAGCTGTGTGTGAGTATGTGCATGTGTATGTAAAAGGGAGGTATGTGAATGTTTGTGTGTGTGTGTGTGTGTATGTGTGTGTGTGTGTGTGTGATTGTGTGTGTGTGTGTGTGTGTGTGTGTGCGTGATTGTGCAATGGAAGTGGGATGGTGAGCATTCAAGGCTGAAAGGAAAGATCAAACAGCGTTTCAACTCTATGTGCTTATATATGTGTATATGTGTGCGTGTGCAAAGGAAGTATGTAAATGTTTGTATGTGCAATTATTATGTCCCTTATTTTGCACCTTATATATAAAACACAACTATTAGCCATCATTTCTGACGGCACAGGGCCAGCTAGTTACTATTATAAAAACAACAAAGCAACATAAAATACTGCTGCATTCATTTTTAACGACTACCTTCTTTCTCTTCTTTTATTCTTTCACTCATTTCAGTTATTGGACAGTGGCCATGCTGGGGCATTGGCCTCAAGAGTTTCAGCTGTTCATATTGATCGCAGTACTTACTTCACATTGGTAATTATTAAATCAATCAATATTTATCAAGTGGTTAAGTAACCTTTTTGGCACAAAACCAATTTTTTCTTTTAATTGGCAGTGTTGTGTCAAACACATATAGGAATGTATATATATAAATGTTTGTTTTTATGCTTTGTTCTACCAAAAACAATTTAACATTAATCTGATGAGGTACTCTATACTTTTGTTGACTATAAATTTATCATTTTTACATGAGAATAGAAATGATAGTGACTTCAAAGTTTCAGTCAGCTGAGCCATCATTGAACTGCTGATGATGGCTTAGCTAGTCAAAACTATTAAATCATCGTCAACAGTATATAGTATTCAGGTTAAGAATATTAAGAATGTATGTGTGTGTGTGTGTGTGTGTGTACTATATAAAAAAAATACATCTAGTACACTCTATAAAGTGGTTGGCATTATGAAGGGCATAGAAAATGATCATGACTAAAGAAGAAGAAGAAGAAGAAGAAGAAGAAGAAGAAGAAGAAGAACATTGAAAAATACCTTAGGAATGAGAACCCAGGTTCAAAATTTCCCCAAGACACCTGATGAAGGCTGGAGGGTATATCAGCCGAAACGTTGTATTAACAACTAACAAGATGAGGACAAATATCCGTCAAATGTAAATAATGTAAAAAATAAAAGTTTAAAAAGATATTTATTGCAAATGTACAAATGGGAAATTTGTTTTGCATAATTTTATTTAAAGCAATAAATATTTTCCTTTTGAAAATTTATATCCATTTCATCATTTTCTATGGACACAGCAGGAAATTTGATAAGAGCTAAATTATAATTATTGTATGCCATATTCTCTGATATTTCCCTTGGTGGGAACATATACTTCCAGAGTTACCTGTTATATGACAAGTAATATTCCACTAGGATTGGCACATGCATGTATGTACATGTGTATGTACAGTTAGTTCAAAATGTCTCTCCGCAGTGAATATTTTTCATCTTGATTCTCCAAGAGTCAGACTCTCCAAGATGTATTTCAAAACATGTGTAGAAGAGTCGACTTATGTACTGAAAATGAAGAATAACATTTTCAACACCTCTAATAAAGTTTTTTAAAGTCTTGTAAAGACTAACATATTCTTTTGTAGTCTTATACCATCTTATAAATATTCTGCAATAAAAAATATTTACTGCGGAGGGACTTTTTGAACACCCTGTATATAATGAACCCAAGCAAGCATGGAAGCTGGATGTTAAATTAATGATGATGACAATGATGATGAGGATGATAGCATACAATGCCGTGCTAAATACAAACTGCAGAAATGAACCTAAAATATATTCTGGGGCAACAGAACCAATACTCAGAAACCTTTTTTTTTATAAGCTTAGAAATTCACTTGTCAACCTTGATAGAGAATATATTATTATTTTGTCAGAATTTATATAGTTCCTGCATTAGACAAATCTTCAAGAATTCAAAATTACTTGGTCGACAGTAAATTTGGCACAACCATACAGGAACGGCAACTTCAAATCAAAAATGCAATGTAACCTTTGTTTGCATGAAAAATTAAAAATTTTGACTCAAGGCTGTAAAAGTTTGGACAAAAGAATGGAATTCTTAGCACCATGTATGTATGGGGCTAAGCTTCTTTTATGTAAATATCAGCCTCTTTGAATTTCATTCTGGTTCAGGGAAAAAAACGTTGGCTTCAAAATGTTTAATCAATATATGTTTAGTGTGTGTGTGTGTGTGTGTGTGTGTGTGTGTGTGTGTGTGTGTGTGTGTGTATACATATACATACATACATATATAGATATATATACATACACACATATACATACATACACACACATATATATATATATATATATATCAATATAGAGTAGTGGTACAACAAGGCACCAATATTTACTGGAAATAGCAGTTGATACAATTATGATGCTATACTAAGGCTTCACTGCATATATACTGGCATGTGAGTGCAACAAACATGTATGTATATACATGTATATATATATATATATATGCATATTTGTATATATATATATATATATATATATATATATATATATATATATATATATATATATATATATATATATATATATATATATATGCAGGCATAAATAATTGCTTGTGTGTATGTGTGCATGAGTGTGCATATATATGTATCTATGTATGTGTACAAGCACACGAAATGTACATCTGCATGCACCATTATTGATTTAAAAAATATTAATTAAATGTATTACTTTAAAATAATAATTTAAAACATTATTTTCAAGCAACAATGCAATTCCATGGAGAAAGTTATTAGAGTGACTTCACTCGTATGAAGTTTAAGACATTTAGAATATTTTCATGAGAACCAGAAATGAAATTATAAATGTGAGTATGAAACTGCCACTTTTACATGTGTCACCCAAAAGGGTGTTTTTAACCAAAAAAGCACAAAGATATTCGCCTTATTGGCACTTGTGTGGGTGGCACAGGAAAAAAACATTCAAGCAAGGTCATTGCCAGTGCCACTGGACTGGCTCTTGTGCAGATGGCACATCGTAATTAAACCAAATTCGATGACTGGCACCCATGCCAGTGGAATGCTAACAGCACCGTCCGAGCATGATCATTGCCAGAGCAGCAGTCTGGCTTCCCTGCTGGTGGCACATAATTAGTACCATTTGAATGTAATCGTTACCAGCGTTGCCTTACTGGCACTTGTGCCGGTAGCACGGGATAAAACATTCGAGCAAGGTCATTGCCAGTGCTGCTGGACTGGCTCCTGTGCAGGTGACACATCGTAATTGAACCAAATTCGATGACTGGCACCCGTACCAGTGGAGTGCTAACAGCACCGTCCGAGCGTGATCATTGCCAGAGCAGTTGTCTGGCTTCCGTGCCGGTGGCACATAAATAGCACCAAAGAATAGGTCAAGAAGCAAAACTTCTTAATCACACAGCTACACATTTGTCTATATTTCCATCCAGTTAAGACAGTGAGCTGGCAGAAACGTTAGCACATTGGGCAAAATGCTTAGCGGTATTTCATCTGTCGTTATGTTCTGAGTTCAAATTCCGTCGAGGTCGACTTTGCCTTTCATCGTTTTAGGGTTGATAAATTAAATACCAGATGCATACTGGGGTCGATCTAATCGACTAGCCCCTTCACCAAAATTTTCGGGCCTTGTGCCTAGAGTAGAAAAGAATACTTTGGTGACTCCAAGGTGGTGAGCTGGCAGAAATGTTAGCACACCAGGCAAAATGCTTAGCGGTATTTCGTCTGCCGTTATATTTTGAGTTCAAATTCCGCCGAGGTCTACTTTGCCTTTCATCCTTTCAGGGTCGATAAATTAAATATCAGATGCGTACTGGGGTCGATCTAATCAACTGGCCCCCTCTCCAAAAATTTTGGGCCTTGTGCCTAGAGTAGAAAAGTATATCTCCACCCAGTAAACTCCATTTGCAAGGCATTACTCAACCAAGACCTATAGCAGGAGACATTTGTGCAAAGTGCCACACTATAGGATTGAACACAGAACCATGTGGTTAGGAAGCATATGACATTTACCCCACAACCACACCCGTGTCTATTGATTCTAATATACATCTTAACCATTGTAGAACCATAATAATCTGAAGACAGTCTTTTCTCCTTTTCCTTCATTGTTTTATTCTTTTTATTCCTTCTTCTTTCCTCTTTGGACTCATTCTCATAGCATCCTGTATTTGTCCTCTTCAATAATAAACTCACAAACCATCAGGAAAAAAAAATTGCAGAGCA
This sequence comes from Octopus bimaculoides, assembly GCF_001194135.2. Taxonomy (NCBI): domain Eukaryota; kingdom Metazoa; phylum Mollusca; class Cephalopoda; order Octopoda; family Octopodidae; genus Octopus; species Octopus bimaculoides. Next base: position 190,222,683 of record NC_068981.1, read on the forward strand.
AAGAATCAACAGACACAGCTATAAAGATCTGAGACAACAGACAATGACACAAACACACACTCTCTCTCTCTCTCTCTCTCTCTCTCTCTCTCTCTTTCTTTCTCTCTCTCTCTCTCTCTCTTTCTTTCCCTTTCTCTCTCTCTTTCTCTCTCTCCCTTTCTCTCTCTCTCTCTCACTCTTTCTCTCTCTCTCTTTCTTTCTCTCTCTCTTTCTTTCTCTTTCTCTCTCTCTTTCTCTCTCTCCCTTTCTCTCTCTCTCTCTTTCTCTCTCTCTCTCTCTCTTTCTCTCTCCCTCTCTTTTGTTTCAATGACAAATGAATCCCCCCTCCTATGATACTTACAGACAATATACATTTCACAGATAAACCAAGAAAAAAAAACAATAACAAAAACATAAACAGAAAAGATAAACAGACAAAAAAAAACACATCATTGAAGGAAACGTTATGAAGAAATTCTGCCATCCAACCAAGGAACTCTTTCTCTTCGCAGAATGGTTCCTTCAGATTAAAGAGAGAGATATTGGTTTTGTTGTAATATTTATGAACTTCACTATTCACTTTCAATGGTGGCAACGTAAACGAAGGGAAGCGGAGAGCAATAACAATAATTAGCAATAGAAATCAATTTTTATGACTTGAGACCAGTTCATTTATGGATGTGTTATACACACACACACACACACACACACACACTGTGTATGCATATGTGTGTGTGAGTGTAAGTATGTTTGTGTGCATCTGCATGTGTGTGTGTGTGTATGTATAAATATATCTATATATATATATATGTATGTATATATAGACGCAGGAGTGGCTGTGTGGTAAGTAGCTTGCTTACCAACCACATGGTCCCGGGTTCAGTGCCACTGCGTGGCACCTCGGGCAAGTGTCTTCTACTATACCCTCAGGCCGACCAAAGCCTTGTGAGCGGATTCGGTAGACGGAAACTGAAAGAAGCCCGTCGTATATATGTATATATATATGTATGTGTGTGTGTATATGTTTGTGTGTCTGTGTTTGTGTGTCTGTGTCCCACTTGACAACCGATGCTGGTGTGTTTACATCCCCGTAACTTAGTGGTTCAGCAAAAGAGACCGATAGAATAAGTATTAGGCTTACAAAGAATATGTCCTGAGGGTCAATTTACTTGACTAAAGGCGGTGCTCCAGCATGGCTACAGTCAAATGACTGAAACAAATAAAAGAGTAAAAGAATATATATATATATATATATTACCATAATAAACACATTTTTACCGAACATGAGGAAATGCAACTCTCAAAGCTGGCCTGAGGTTTTTTCACGCTAGCTGCTTGATAAATTCTTGTAAAAGATTTTATCCTATTGTTGAATTAATTAAATATATAACCGGAATATATTCAGGGCTGAATTTTATTCTGGATAAAAAAACACATGTACCGAGATGCACTTAAAAAAGACCCTGCCTTTTACATGGATATATAGAGATAAACAATCTTCTATGTACTATGCCGGATACATGAGTTGTTCGTTTGGTATGTTGAATTTTATGTTTATTTTTATGTATTCTGACCATACTATACTGATGAGCAGAGGTTACATATTGTTGTAATAACTGCGAAATCTTTCGATATATAGTTCAGTCTGTTTTTAAGGGGCCAGCTTTAAGAGTTGCATTTCCTCGTGTGTTATGCCCCATGTAAAGTGTTATACCCATATCAAGCAACAGTATCCACCCTGTTATATGGACAGTCGTGGCACTCTGTTGGTTATGATGACAAGGGTTCAAGTTGATCCAATCAATGGAACAGCCTGCTTGTGAAATTAATGCACAAGTGGATGAGCATTCCACAGACACGTGTACCCTTAATGTAGTTCTTGAGGAGAACCCATGCCAGCATGGAAAACGGACGTTAAATGATGATGATGATTCAGCGTGACACAGGGTGTGACAAGGCTGGCCCCTTTGAATTACAGGTACAACAGAAACAGGAAGAAAGAGTGAGAGAAAGTTGAGGTGAAAGAGTACAGCAGGGTTCGCTACCACCTTCTGATAAAGCCTCGTGGAGCTTTAGGTGTTTTCACTCAATAAACACTCACAACGCCTGGTCTGGGAATCGAAACCGTGATCCTACAACTGCAAGTCCGCTGCCCTAACCACTGGGCCATTGCACCTCCACACATGGATGATATACCACAAACCTGTACACCATCAAACATGCAATCTTGACAAAACATCTGAGACAGATCAGGGACATTATGTGAAAAGACACGACCAGGTGCATCATTCATGGAAAAGAGAAAAAAAACACAAGTTACCTGGTTAATTTTTCTAATTACATAAGGTGTGTTCATAATAAATATAATTGTTCAGAGCCAGATTTTGGGGTGGAATTGTTTTTAAATGCAGTTATTATTTATCCTATTTTTTCCTGTTTAATGTCATTAATTTAATTAGCTTTCACTTGAAGCTCTTATAAACAAATCATTGGGACACCTTCAATATTAATATTTATTACTTTATTTTAAAAATTCTTTTCGCATTTGTCACTATTTTATGTGTCAATTCTAATGTGTCTTTAATATTAATCACCACCACCACCACTACCACCACTACCACCAGTGCCACCACCACCACCACCTCCACCTCCTCTCCTCCTCCTACTCCACCACCACCACCACCACCACCACCAACACCAGTGCCATCACCATCACTACATACTACTACTACTACTACTACGATCATTATTATTTCACCTGTCTTTTAGTTTTATTGCATTCTTTCAAAGTG
>NC_068981.1:190226297-190229224 GCF_001194135.2 Octopus bimaculoides
CATACATACATACGTACATACATACATACACACATACATACATATGAGTTCCTTAAAATATTTTCATGCTTTAGTGTTGTACATTTACTAAACTTTTCCTATATTTTTAACATCAGGGTACATTAGTAACTATTGATGATTAAAATTGTAGTAAAAGAATTTTAAACACGATAGAACAAGACGGCTGGGAGATATAAAATCTTAGATCAAAAGACAGACACAAACAAATAAATACGTTCATATTCCCATAAAAAAAACCTTTTTTCTGTTTTTTAGTTTTTTGTTTGACTTTATGTTATCTTTTCTGAAAATTGAATTGCAGAGAATCAAAAGTATTGACTGGTATTTGCAGGAGAGACTAGAGACGAGATGTGGTTATGTTTTAGTGAAAAGCATTTAATGCAAATAGGAGATGTCTGGCAGATAAAAAGACAAAAGAGAACGTGAAGAGAGTTCCAGGAGAAAGCTATCAATTTTAGGGGTAAATGAAGAAATCAGTGGTAAAAGAAGAGATTGTTAGGGATGGAGAGAGATTATTTACATTATTGACATTGGACGGTTATTTGTCCTCATCTTGCTTGTTGTTACCACAACGTTTCTGCTACTTTGCTCTCCAGCCTTCATCAGGTGTCCTAGGGGAATTTCAAACCTGGCTTCTCATTCCTAAGGTATTTTTCTGATGCTATTATTATTATTATTATTATTCAGGTCACTGCCTGGAATTGAACTTGGGGTTAGTAGACCACACTCTTAACCACTATGCCATATGCCAGTCGGCAATCATGGAGTGAATTTTAGAGCTTATAAATCTAATATTTTCTTATCATTCCTTAATACCAGTTCCCATATGCTACTCATATCTGCACTAGGTATGCTTAAGAGGTTAATATGTTCTAGCATTTGTGCTGCCACTTTTAGTTTTCATATTTTCCAATGGTGTTCACTGTCTATTATTTTAACTTCATCCCACAGGTGGCCCCTGTTTTTCCATACATCATCAGCGAACTCAATTTATCAGTATCTCCTTGTGTCACAGCTTTATGATGTTCCACTACCCTTGTTTTGAGGGGGCAGAGTGTTTTGCCTTTCACATCTCTCAAATATAGAACTGTGGATGGAGAGAGGTTTCAGATAAAACTATAAAACTGAGGAAATTAGGTTGCATTAGGTTTGATGTTGCGGAGGCAAGTGGCTTAGTGGTTAGGCTGCTAGGCTCATGATCACAAGATTCATCATCATCATCATCATCATCATCGTTTAACGTCCGTTTTCCATGCTGGCATGGGTTGGATGGTTTGACTGGGACTGGAAAGCCAGATGGCTGCTCCAGGTTCCAATCTGATCTGGCAATGTTTCTACGGCTGGATGCCCTTCCTAATGCTAACCTCTCCGAGAGTGTAGTGGGTGCTTTTACATGCCACCGGCACAAAGGCCAGTCAGGTGGCACTGGCATCAACCACATTTGGATGGTGATTTTTACATGATACTGGCACAGAAGCCAGTCAGGTGGCACTGGTATCAGCCACATTCGAATGGTCCTTTTTACATGTCACCAGCCACAGAAGCCAGTCAGGGCAGGGTGGAGGGGCTGGCTGGCTTCGACTACGTTTGGATGGTGCTTTTTACGTGCCACTGACACAGGGAGCCAGTCAGGTGGCACTGGCAATGACACACGCAGGAATGGTGCTTATTGCATGCCACCAGCATGGGAGCCAGTCAGGTGGCACTGGCATTGGCCACAACTACAATTTCCATTTGATTTTTGATTTTGATTATATTTGACTCAATAAGTCTCCTCAAGCACCGCGTATCACTTAATGATTCAGAGGTTATGCGACACTGGTATAGGCTACGGCTGTAATCTCACTTTACTTGCTGGGCCTTCTCAATCTAAGCGTATCTCCAGAGGTCTCAGTCTCTTGTCATCGCCTCTATGGTTTCAAATTCCTGGACCAGACAATGCATTATGGTCTTGAGCAAAACACCTCATTTCATGCTGTTCTTGTCCATTCAGCTGGTAAAAATGAGTAACCATGCAACAGACCAGTGTCCATCCTGGGCAGAATATATATGCCAAAGAAACAGGGAAGCTGGCTCTGTGTTCCTTATGGAGTTATGTGGACTAACCAGGTTTGATTTCAAACAGGTTAATGTGGAGATGGTCATCAGTTGATTAAGGTTTCTTAAACCAATACAGACCTGTATGCCTTTTAGCTTCAAGTCACCTGTTGTATAATCAAACATATTCTGGCCATGGCCAATTAAAGTCTTTCTGCCTATCTAGGACTGCATTACATTGTTCCATACAGCCTTCTTTTAAGATCACTGGAGGAAGTCAACCTTGGCAGAACTAAACTCAGAACATAACGGTCTGGCGTGCTAATGATTCTGCCAGCTCGTCATCTTAATAATAATAATGATAATTATTAAAATTTTTGCCACAAAGGCAGCTTGTGGGAGGTGGGGATGTGGTTGATGGAGATATTGGCTGCACTTTCTAGTAAATCTATTAGCCATGTAGAGGTCTTGCTCATAGCTCATCATCAATTGTAGTCTGTGGCAAAAATAGCAAATATTTATTTGCAGTTAGTGCAGTGTTTGGTTATATCAGGTCATTCCATAAGTTCTGTCCGATTTTACCTTTTTTAAAATTGAATGAAATTTGATAGCTTTTTAGAATGTCTAATGGAATTAAAAATCATTTTTATGCATTTGTGTACATTTAAACTAATTAAATATTATTTTACAGAATAATACAATTAAAATTTCTTTGATTAAAACCCTTTCTAACATGGAAGTATCCAAAGAGCATTTAAGGCACAAAGTGCTTTATGAGTACAAAAAAGGAAACTCTGCATCCAAAGAGACTCGAAACATACACTCAGTTCATGGGAAAGAATGCTTGAATGAAAGAATTTGCAGAAGAT
>NC_068981.1:190229329-190243150 GCF_001194135.2 Octopus bimaculoides
ATTATCAGTTGAAGAATTGGCAATAAAGCTTAGTTCAAACCATACAACTGTTCATCGTCATCTTCAACAACTTGGAAAGGTTCCTAAACTTGGAAAATGGGTGCCTCATGAATTGGCCGAAAGCAACTGCAAATCCTGAGTTGACATCTGCTCTTCTCTCCATTCTTGCAAACTCATTTCACCCTTTTTGGATAGACTTGTGACTGGTGATGAAAAATGGATCTTCTATCGAAATGTTAAACGTCGTAAACGATGGCTTGATAAAAGGGGAAAAGCTCAACCACAACCGAGAAGGGAACTTCATGGGAAAAAGGTTCTTCTCTCTATCTGGTGGGATTTCAAAGGAGTAATTCACTTTGAATTGTTACCACCTAATGCAACAATCAATGCTGTATAAATAAAAAAAAAAGTATATATATACATGTCTAATGCATACATATGTACACCTGTTTTTATTCTACTACTACTACTACTGACCTGTCCAACAATCCTAATTCCTTTCTCTACCCCATCATTTAGACTCCATCACTGCAAATGACATTCCTTAAAACTTTATATATCTCTCTCCATAACTCTCCATTCCTTCTATCTTTCTCTCTCTTTCATCCTTATCCTCCCGTTCCTACCTTCTTATTATATTCACTGACCATTCTGGTACACTTTCCCTTATCTCTATTTTTGTATTCCTTTTTCCCACCTTTTTTTCCTTTTTTTTTTTTCCTCTTCCTTTATTCCTCTCTTCCTGTTTTCGATTTGGCCCTACTAATACATTCCCTGCTTTTAGGTCACTTTAAACAGAACCCTTGATTCAATAACACTGTGTATAAACTCTGTATTTGGAATGACCAATTTCAAAGACTGTTGGATTTTACTCATAGGGGATTGGAATATTAATAACGGATTTACAAAGGCAAAGACCAATCTTAAAAACAATTGGATTTTACTCCCAAGGTATTGGAATCTTATATGTATACCATTCTGCCTAAACATTTGATTTACAAATACAATATCCCTACATTCACTCTCTATTTCCTATCTTATGTAAACTAACTATTGCTTAATCATCCTCTCACACCGTCTCCGATGAAGGGATATAATAAATATCCTGGAAACAGCTGTAAGAACTTCTATTTATAAATGTTCTATAACGCACACAGCCTTGGTTTTTTTATTGCATTATGAAAAGTAAATCCTTATATATATATATATATAATGTTTTTGAGTGGGTATATATACATGTACACACACACAGAGGACAATTAAAATACTAGAAAAGAAACAAAAGAATGATCTCAGCTTATATTTTTTCTCTCTTAGGTTGGCTTTCATGAAATTGGAATGTAAACATGACAACTTAAAAATGACGTTTCATAAAGAATTCAAGAGAGGAAAATAAAGTCAAGTGTGCAAATGTGCCTAAGAGAAATATAGTATAATAGTTACATTTTCAGGTAAATACAAATAAAATGATTATTTCACAACGATGTAAGGAAATTGGGAAGAGAACAGAAGAAAATATAAAAGAAAATTTTCGTTTAAAATTTTTCTTCATAATTTTATTTTTCTTGAAATTAGAATATAAACATAGAAATTTAAAATCATGTTTCATGAAAAATTCGATTGAGGAAAGTAAAGTTGTATGTTCATGTCTAGGCAATTGTGTGGATGTGTGGCTTGCTGTGAGGAGTGGAAAATTTAATGGTGCAGATGGATTCCTTCTTCAGGGAAATATTGAAAGGTGCAAAGTTAATGAGGGACACAAGTGTTGTACATACTCTAAGATGAAAAAAAAACTGGCTGCAACTGATAGAAGGAAGGGAGCACTCCGTCAGTTACGACGAAGAGGGTCCCAGCTGATACGAACAACGGAACAGCTTGCTTGTGAAATTAATGTGCAAGTGGCTGAGCAATCCACAGACACGTGTACCCCTAACGTAGTTCTCATGGAGATTCAGCGTGACACAGAGTGTGACAAAGCCGACCCTTTGAAATACAGGTACTACTCATTTTTGCCAGCTAAGTGGACTGGAGCAATGTGAAATACAGTGTCTTGCTCAAGGACACAATGCGTCGCTGGGAATTGAACTCACGACCTTACGATCATGAGCCGAATGCCCTAACCACTAAGCCACACACCTTCACTGGCTGCAACTGATAAGGAATGCAGGACCATATGAACATCACGTGTCGACAAGAAGTGGTAAGAGAAACTGTGTGGGAAGGTAGAAGGAAAGAGTAATAGAATGAAGAGGAGAAGGAGGCAAATTCGAATGTGAGGTGAAGGGGAAGAGCTGAGGGAGACGGGAGCTGAAGGGTAAGAAAGGGTTTAATGGACTAAAAGGTGTTGGAGTAGAGGGAAAAAGCATTCATTTAAACCTGTTGGTGACCTGGTGCAAAGTTTAAATATGAAGCATTGTTGCCCTCCATTTCCATGAAAATGTGGATCCAAGATGTGCAGAGATGCTGCACATTGGAAAATGAGTGAAGGAATGGTCAGTAGTGTTGAAGTGGGGGGTGACAGATTGGCCTAGCATTCATAGTAGTATGTTTCGAATGTGCTCCCAAAAAGGATCAGCAACACCTGTCCTTATATTAACTATAACCATCACAGGACCTAAGTTATAATATTACATTACTCAGAACTTCTGTTGCACCTCATCTAACCTTATATGGGGCAAATAAACATCAGAGATGTTTTTCCCCATGCAGCGACTGCAAGAGTTCCTCAGAGGTTTTGCAAGCAGATATGTCAGGACCCCTTTACCTGTAAGACTCACCTGTGTGGAGCAGCAAGGACTGAGCTAGTTTTCCCCTATGGAAGGGTTTCATTTATCATCTCTTACCGATCATAGATATCTTGAGCTAGTTTCAGCAACCATGCCTATTGCCTTGATGGTTTCCTTTACTTGTCTGAGTTCCAGACATATTTTTCTGCAGGAAATAATTCACTAAGCAAGATGGAAAGTCACAGCAGCCGATTGCAATACGGAATAAAGGTACTTGCCAGCCCTTAACAAGGGCCTCATCTAAGTCCTGATATTTCAATTTTTTTTTTACCTGTTGAGAGATATTGAATCTGTCCTTGAAGTGTACTCTGAGTTCAACCACAATTGTTGTTTTTTGTATTCCTGAAGAGCAAGAATATGTCTGGTCAGAATGATGTTACCACTGTCTCCTTTGGGAAGACAAGTCTGCACCTCAAGTCCAATTGTATCTTCCATCCTGAGGCTGAACACAAATAGCACCTTGTATATTGGAGAAACAATGCTTTGCTGATTGCTTTCAGGAGCATATTTGAAGAATGCTATGGTGTATGCCCAGCCTACCTGTCACTAGCTACTTTAACCCTTTCAATACCAACCTGGCTGAAACCGCCTCTGGCTCTGAGTACAAATGCCTTGTTTTCATAAGTCTTGAATTAAAATCTTCCACCAAACCTTAGTCACAATTTATGTCCCTAACATTAGCTTAATGATAATGAAGTTATTTTACTAAATTCTTTATTATATTTAGAATAATTGAGAGAAACAGAGCATCTCAAAATAAATATGGTAACGAAAGGGTTAACATTACAAACCATTCTATCATTCAGTTATCAGCGTGCAGCATCTCTGCACACAATGGAACTGTATCTTCAAACAAACAGAGAGAAGAATGTTTCATTTTTGAATTTGGCATCATGTCACCAACAAGTTTAAATGAGACTAGGAGAAAAATCATGCACGGTTTAAGAGATCAGCTGCCTGGCAGATGTTAATACCTCATCAAATATTGCTGGAAAGAATATCTATGGAAGATTAATGAAAAAACTATGGTCCTTAGATACAGGCAATAAATTTTCATTTGTTCCTATTATCATTTCTATGCCTGCATATGTAACAATGTGTTTGCATAAAAGCTTAGAAATAGTAACATTTTCCAAAGAGGAACCAACGAAGCTGATACATATTCTCCAAATGCAGTTGATTAGTGGTGCACAGTGAAAATTAGTAGAATATTCTGTGAATTCTCCATTTAAGGTTCTTGGGTGTGGCAAATACATACAATTACGTACAGATATAGAATTCACACACACACACGTGCAGATATATAAGCACAAATGAACACAAACACACAAGAGCACAAAGTTATTCACACACACACACACACACACACACACATATGCATACATACATAAATACATATGTAGATACATCCATACATAATATACACATACATACATGCATACATAAATACATACATGCATAAATACATCCATTCATCCATCCATCCATCCATCCATTCATCCATACATACATACAAACATACATACATACATACATACATACATACATACTGTGCACAGTTGTGGAAATTAGCTGCCTAGCGGATGTTAATATAAAGCTGAAGATCAGTGAAAAAGAGAACACCTATGCTGAACTATTGAGAAATCTGTGGTTACGTTACTCTATCTAGATTACAAGTTCAGGTTTATATCTATAATTATTGAGGTCCTGTAACACGCTGCCTAAATACCAATCTTGAGAAATTAGGCTTCTCAAAACCAGAAAGTAGAAAGCTACTTCGAACCCTACAGAACCAATCCATCACTGGAACTGTAAAAATCTGTAAAACTTTCCAGAAGTTTATCATTCAAATATATATGAGCATGTCTAGATATGTAAATATATGCATGAAAATACATACATAAAACATACCTACATACATACATACATGCATGCATGTATATGTACATACAAACAAAACTACCCCGTTGTTGATGTTGAAATTCCAATTAAAGAGCCTTTGATCTAGGTTAGAAACCAGTTCTTTCTCTATTGGCAAGAAATGTTGAAACAAACTGAATAATGACTGATACATACATTTACTAACCAATCCATGGAACCACAAACCTTGAGATCAGTTTTAATTTAAACAAATGAGTCTTGCTACTTCGTTAGTGATCAGCTTGAATCCTTCAAATAAACCCAAATACTTATGCACATACGTTCATTCATATGCAATTATGCACACACACACATGCATATGTACACGTGTATATATATATATATATATATATATATATATATATATATATACATACATACATACATACAGATACATATATGTGTGCATACTCACACACACATACATGCATGCACATGGGAAAACGTACATACACACAGGCAGACAATCAGACAGACAGACAGACATGCATGAACATACAACTGAACACTCTGATTGATTCTCTACAAACATGGAAACGGTATTTGCTGAGTGAAAACCCTTAAAATAGACATTTTGATTTGCCATTGAATGAATTGTCCAAAAATACAATCCATGTTGCTAAGTAAGAATGACAAGTTTTTAAATGAAGACAATCATGTTTGATAGGATGGACACGTTAACAAGGGAAGAACATGAAACAAAACGAGTAAAACCATCACAGCCCTGACTTTACAAGGTAAGTTTTCACTGTGTTGTGTTGGGCCTTTTAAGCTGCATATGATAGTTTCAAATTTTAATACATGCTCAGTAATTTTGAGGGGAGGGGGAAATACTTGATTTTGGCAGGATTTGAACTCAGAATATAAAGACCTAGAATGAATACCATTGAGCATAAATTACATAGAATAACAACAGCAGCAGAAACAATAATGATAATAATAATAGGGGGTCAGGTACAGCTCCCCAGCTTGCCAGCTCTGGCCAAACCGTCCAACCCATACCAGCATGGACAACGGGCGTTAAATGAGGATGATAATGACGACGATTATGATGATGATGATGATGATGATGATGATGATGATGATGATGATGATAATGGTTTCAAATTTTGGCCCAAGGCCAACAGTTCTAAGGGAGGGGTTAAGTCAATTACATGAAACCCCCAGTGCTCAACAGGTACTAATTTTAGTGACCTCAAAAGGAAGGATGAAAGGCTAGGTCAACCTTGGAATTTGAACTCAGAACATGAAGACAGATGAAATGCTGCTAAGCTTTTTGCTTGGCATGCTAATGATTAATGATTCTGTTGGTTGGACTTCACAGAGCAAAAAATTGGTATGACCACAAACCTGAAGGCATCATTGAAAATAATAATGCAAAGATCTTATGGGATTTTATGATTCAAGCAAACTATAGCATGCCCAGCTGACAACAAGGTATGCGATTAGGAAGAAAGAAAAGTCGAGAGATATGACAGGTCAGCTTGGGAGGTTAAGCAGTTGTGATTACTGAAAAACGTAGTAGTAGTACCAATAAATGTCAGAGCCCTGGGAACAGTGAGTAAAAATCTTGAGAAGTACATGGAACAAATAGGGGCTGCAATAAAAGTGGAGCACAGACAGAAAACAACACTGCTTGGAACCGCTCGAATACTCCGGAAGGTGCTCGAAAAATAAGGGGTGTTACCTTAGTTCACTGGTAGTGAACAGCTGACACCGTAGTACATCTCCAGCATTAGAAGCTGTGCAAAGGCAATAATAATAATGATGATGATGTCCCGGTTAAGAAGGAATATATTCACAGACACGATAGAGTTGGGACCTACATACACTGGATGCTATGCCAACACTATGGAATAACAATAGAAAAAAGATGGTATAGGCACACGCCAGAAAAGGTCACAAAAAACGAGAAAGCAACAATACTATGGGATATGCTTATACACACAGAGAAATTAAGGCTAATAGGCCAGATATAGGACTCAGAAAGGATCTTTCTTCTAATCCTAATCATTAATGGATACATTTCAGCCACAGAACTGCCATCACTTCTCTCTGCCTGTTTTCTATCACTACTACATTGACCTCTTCTGAGAGACAGCTGGTCTCTTCCTTCACCACTCAAACACCCCTAACCTACTTACTACCATCTCTTGCCATCGTTTGCACTCACCTCCTCCATTTCCGCACTAAACTCTGTGTCCAGTCATTTCCCTCCAGAACATTGGTCTTTTGGAAACCCCTCTGTATTTGTGTCTTTTCTGCACATGTCCCACAACAGTTTAAGCAAACCGTTAATGACATCAACATGACCGGTCTTAAAGGACCTGAAATGGCCATGGACAGAAAGTGAAAAGTTAGGGAAAAAAAGACTGTATTAGCAATGAATGAAATGGAGGCTGAGGTCTTAGTTCTGAAGAGAAAAACAATATTTTTGGTCAGAATCGTAACATTGAAACATTGTTTCCAGCAGATGAAAGAATATTTTTTTCTTGAGGTTTGCAATCACAAACTAGATAACAGTATCAGAACATCTAATTAACAAAAGAAGAAGCTTACAATATAAAAATTGACACTTGCCTTCCCTCGGGTCCGTTAGCTATACCTATATTGCACAGCATCATAAATAAAAAATAGATAAGTTCACTTAGATGTGATCAAGATTGCAGAAAGATTTTTGAACGATACTTCTTGCTACCATCACCAAATGTCAACATTAAGATTTTGTTTTTCATCTTAGCAACAAAAATACAAAAATTAATGGACATAGAATAATGTATATTAAAATATTCATGCATAATAAAGAAAATATATTTTCTTTCAGAATGGAGACCGCAATTCTAGTTAATACTTAATCAGTGAGAAAACGGACAATGTGTAGAAGATAATAACATGAAATATTGTACACTGTTGCACAAATACATGAAAGATATGATGGGGCATGGTAACTTGGGTGAATGTCTTCTACAAGAACTATGGTTTGTCTCATAAGATGTGAATGGAATTTAGAGACCTTTGACAATTAGGCTTCACAGAAGCAATGACAGGGCCTTTGGAGGTATGCTGTGGTTGAGAAGACCCATCAACTAAAGTAAGATTGATTACATCGACCCCAGTGTGTAACTGGTACTTATTTAATTGACCCCGAAAGGATGAAAGGCAAAGTCAACCTCAGCGGAATTTGAACTCAGAACATAATGGCAGACGAAATACTGCTAAGCATTTCGGCTGGCATGCTGAGGATTTCTGGCAGCTCACAGAGAGGAGATAAGCTATCATGATTCCTTAATACCAAAATAATTACTAGGATATAACAAATTCAAGAAACCATGTAAGCAACTAATGTATTATTCAAAAATCTAATTAATGCATAATTATCTCATAAAAGGATTAAATATCTATTTTGCTTTCGTTTTTAATCTGCTTGTGCATTAAAAAATACCATAAATGCATGGCACCACCTTGTAATCCTACTCTATTTGATGCATATAAAATTGATTATGTTTTCTACCAATTCTATCAAGAGAACCTTTTGATACCAACGCCACCGAGACAGACCCTGGTTCTATGATACAAACATCGAATTTGCAAGTAATTCAAATCAAAACCTTTTCATAAAATTTCCCATTAATTTATGTTCCAAACACTAGTTTAATATGGCAAAGTTATTTCACTAAATCCTTTGTTATTTTCAAAATTAAATTAAATTAAACAAAGGCTATGCATTTCAGGAGAAATGCAGTAACAAAATGGTTAAAGAAGTATCATTTATGAGTCATTTCTTGGCCTATTTTTATGCAAATGTGGCAACTGAATCATAGACAACAGCTCCAAAACTGAGAGAGTGTATATACATGCTGAGACTTCCTTTAGTCATGACTGACCAGAGGATTGCACCTAGAAAGTTACTCTCCCAGGCCCAAGTACAGGCAAGGTTGTTTATGGAAGACCAGCAGTTGCCCTTGCATACCAACCTCCCCTCTCCATGCCACTGATGTTGTCCAAGGGAAAGGTAAAGGGACCGATACAGCTTGGCACCTGTGATGTCGCAACTCATTTTTACAGCTGAGTGAACTGGAGCAATGTGAAATAAAGTGTCTTGCTCAAGAACACAACATGTAGCCCGGTCCGGGATTCGAACTCACAACTTCATGATCGTAAGCTCGACGCTCTAACCACTGAGCCATGCACCTTCACAGCTGTACAGGGTGTCCACAAGGTCTGAGTACATGGAGTAAATAAAATCATAACATAAATAATTAAATATAAGAAATAATAATTTCTTATAGTATGTGTTAATCCTGATGTACCCAGATTTTGTGGACACATACATACATACATACATCATCATTTAATGTCCATTTCCCCTGCTGGTATGGATTGGATTATTTGAGAGGAGTTGGTAAGCTGGAGAGCTGCATCAGGCTCCAGTCATTTGTTTTTGGCAGGGTTTCTACACTGGATGTCCTTCCTAACACTAATCTCTTGTTCTGGGTGCTTTCAACATGGTGCCAGCAAGGGTACTTGTTACATGGCACCAGCATGGGTGTTCTATCATGTGGCACAGGCATGTGTGCTTTTCATGTAGCACTGCATGAACAATACAGAGCTCAATTCTTCACATTCCTTATACAGGGTGTTCAAAAAGTCTCTCCACAGTAACTATTTTATTGCAAAATAAATATTTATAAGATGGTATACACTCTCAGAGTGGTTGGTGTTAGGAAGGGCATCTAGCTGTAGAAACTCTGCCAGATCAGATTGGAGCCTGGTGTAGCCATCTGGTTCGCCAGTCCTCAGTCAAATCGTCCAACCCATGCTAGCATGGAAGGCAGACGTTAAACGATGATGATGATGATGATGGTATAAGACTATAAAAGAATATATTAAACTTTACAAGACTTTAAAAACTTTATAAGAGGTGTTGAAAGTGTCGTCTTTAATTTTCAGTACATAAGTTGACTCTTCTACACTTGTTTTAAAATACATCTTGGAGAGTCTGACACGGTATGGACTATGTAAAGGTTATGATTGTGTATTTTAGCTCATTAATGGTTTTTGGGTGATTCTTGTACACTGATCCTTTATTTGTTCCCCAGAAAAAAAGTCCAGCAGTGTTAAATCAGCTTTTTTTGGTGGCCAAAGTCCCTTCGGAATTATCCATTCACTGTGGAGATAGGTTTTGAATACCCTGTATATAACAGCCCTAATCATATTTGGATTCCTCATGAAAATCGCAAATTCTTCATATATAATTACATTTAAAAATAACTGATCTTTAACCCTTAATATGGCATAGCAGTGGACACTACTTAGAAACACTCTCTGATTATTGGACATACATCAGGTTGTGTTACTTCTGAGACTTTCTTAATACCGTTATAATGGGGTCTGTGTGCCATGACTTTCTAGTTCCATACCATTTCAACAGAAACATAAAATATCCATTAATTTCACCCCTTTTCCTCTTACTTCAAATTCCACACTTTGTACTTTGAATCAATCCTTTTCTCTAAGATTTGAATTTCTTTACACTATCTTCCATTCTCTTTGTGTAACCATTTGTTACCATATTTCTGTGAAAGACACTGTCTTTGTTTCAATTAATTTTGAAAATAATGAAGAATTTAATAAAAGATCTGTGAATTATTAAGTTGGTGCTTGCAACACAAATTAACATGGAATTTTAATGAAAGATTTTAATTTGCTTTAGAACAGGAAGTTTGTATCATAGATCCAAGGGGCAGCCTTAGGTTAAGTCAGCATCGAAAGGGTTAACCTTTTTACTATCACATTTCTATTGAACAACACAGCCTTTTTTTTTCTATTAACTTTGAAGAATTTAGTAAAATAACATTGCTGTTATGAAGCTGGTGGCTGGAACTTAATTTCACATAAAATTTTGATGGAAAGTTTTAATTTAAACCACTTTAAACAAGAAGTTTGTATCACAGAACCAGCATCGTTATGAAGCAGGTGGTTATCGAAAGAGTTAATATACATAGACGTAGACATGGCTCTGGTAAGAAGGTTGCTTCCCAACAACATGGTTCTGGGTTCAGTCCCATTGTGTGGCACCTTGGGCAAGTATCTTCTACTGTAGTCTTGGGCCACCCAAAGCCTTATGAGTGGATTTGGTAGACAGAAACTGAAAGAAGCCTGCCTTCATCATCAACAACATCATTTAATTCCATTCTCCAGGACTGGTAAGCTGAGGGGCTGCACCAGACTCTAGTCTAATTTTGCAAGGATTCTACAGCATGGGTATTCTATTATGTGGTCAGGCATGGGTTCTTTTCATGTGGCACTATATATATATTTGTGTAAGAACAAATCTGCTACACAGTATAATGGGTGCTTTTACATACCACCAGCGTGGGTGCCAGTTGCATGACACCAGTACCTTCCACAACTACCATTTCTCTTGACTTGATTGGTCTTCTTCTCAAGCATGGCATATTGCCAAAAGTCTTGGTCATTTATCATTGCCTCTGTTTGGCCCAATGCTGGAAAGGTGCTTTTTACATGCCACTGGAAAAGGTGCCAGTTATGTAATGCCAGCTTTGGCCACATTGCCTCCATGAAGCCTAACACTCAACAGGTGCATTCCAAGTGCCACCTGCACAGGTGCCAGTTGCCTCCATGAGACCCAACTCTCAAAAGTGTTTTTTGCATGCCACTGGCATTGGTGCCACAGCTATGATTTCACCAAAGGTCTCAGTCACTAGTCATTGCTTTTGTAAGGCCCAACATTCAAAGATTCTACTTTACCACCTCATCACATATCTTCCTGGATCAAACTCTTCCACAGGTTCCCTCCACAGTTACAGATTAGCACTTCTTTATACAACTGTCCTCATCTATACGTATCACATGACCATACCAATGCAGTCATTTCTCTTACCCACCACATCTGATGCTCCTTATGCCCATTCTTCTGTTGTACATGCATGCTGATACTGCACATCTAGAAAAGCTTGCTAACTTCATTTTTTTCAAGTGTACACATGTCCTCGGTGATCACAGCCCATGTTCTACTGCTGTGTAGCATAACGGTTTGCACACATACATAATACAACCTGCCTTTCACTCTGAGGAAGAGGCCCTTAGTTGCCAACAGAGGTAAGAACTCACTGAACTTACCCATCCTATTCTTATTCTTGCAGCTATGCTCTCAGAGCATCCAGCTCTGATACTGACTTGGTCACCTAGATAACAGAAACTATCAACTACCTCTAGCGAACCCCCATGGCAGTTGATGGAATCTATTTTCTGTACATTTTTAGTATTTATTGTACCTATGTACCTTCCACATACAAAAACTATTTTCCCTCTGATATTGCTGCACTTCTTATGTGTCCATAGCTTGCACCTTTCCTACAGATTGACCAGAGCCATCTACCTGAGGGAATTTGTGATTTGTCTGCTTTCTGACTTACTAACACTTTGATCTTTGCGAGAATAACTCTAAAGCTAGGAAAATTCTTGCTTCCACACCTGAAACTTCTCTAGTTCTGGTAGTGATTCAGCTACAAGAGCAAGGTCATCAGCATAGAGAAGCTCCCAGGGGCATCCAATCTTGAATTCCTCTGTTATTGTTTGGAGGACTATGATGAACAAGAGAGGGCTGAGGACTGATCCTTAGTGAATCCCTAGTTGTACCCTGAATTCTTTGCCAACCCTCACCTTCCTGACAGCATCCCTGTACATAGCTTGTACAGCTCTCACCAACCACTGATTTATACCTAATTTCTGCATTGACCACCAGATAAGGGATTGGGAACCCTGTCAAAGGCTTTCTCCAAATCAACAATTGCCAAGTACAGAGGTTTATCTTTGGCTAGGTATTTCTTCTGCAGCTGCCTTACCAGAAATATAGCACCAGTGGTGCTTCTCTCTGGCACAAAACCAAATTGTATCTCATCTAGACTAACTCTCTCCCTAATTAGTTGGGCTATGACCTTCTCCATAACTTTCATCACCTGATCTAACAACTTGATACTTCTGTAATTATTTCTATCTAAGGTGTCACCTTTACCTTTGTAGCAGTTGACTATGGTACACCTGTCAGTGGGTATGACTCCTTTGTGTCACCTGTATAGTTAACCAGGAGGTTAACTATACAGGTGATAAGGCCATAACCCATACCACTGGATATTTTAAACATCTCAGTGGTTATCCCAGATGGGCCAGGGGCTTTTCTTGTCTTCATTTCCGTCATGGCTTTGTCTACCATGCTTCTGTCTATTCATCATATGTATATGTGTTTGTCCCCCACCACTGCTTGACAACCGGTGTTGATTTGTTTACATCCCTGTAACTTAGCAGTTTGGTAAAAGAGACCAATATAATAAATACCAAGCTTAAAATAACAAAAATAAGTTCTGGAGTCATCTCATATATTTCAAGGCAGTGCCCCAGTATGACCACAGTCTAATGATTGAAACAAGAAAAAGGCGAAAGATAAAAGAGACACTTACCTGAAAAAGGCGAAAGATAAAAGAGACACTTACCTGAAAAAGGCGAAAGATAAAAGAGACACTTACCTGAAGTGATTCTGTTCAATATTAACAAACACGAACATCTCCACCAATCAATTAGCAAAGATGGAATTAAAAATGGATATTTTGGTGTTGTTTTGATTCCACTCCTTCTGTCGTTCTTAGAATGATATCTCAACTTTGGAATTGAGACTGACTTGATAATATTACAACTCAAACAGTTGTATCATTGTTGTTGTTGTTGTTGTTTTCGTTGCTTTTGTTGTCGTTCTCATAGACACCTTCACCCTCATCATTGACATCATCATCATCATCATCATCATCATCATCATCATCATCATCATCTTCCTCTTCTTCACCGTCATCATTATCCTCATCACCATCATCATCACCACCACCAACACCACCACCATCATCATCATCATCATCATCATCATCATCATCATCATCATCATCATCCTCATCGTCATCATCGGTATCATCAACCTCCTTATAGCAAAAAAAATAAATAAATAAAAAAATATAAAATCTTTGATCATTGATCTGCAACTGAAATCAATCATGTCACATGTCGCCGAGTTGGCAAAAAGAGGACGGAGGACTGTAAGCCTAAT
>NC_068981.1:190245142-190248777 GCF_001194135.2 Octopus bimaculoides
AACACCCATGTTTCCAAAGGTGAATTATCCAAACCCCAAAGAATTCCTCTCAACACATGGCTATGATGCTCCTCCACTACTTCTGCTTGTGATCAGAGATGCACATATCGTCAGCCGCCAAGGGACATGCTCAACTGGTTAAGGTCAAGCAACTGACAAGCAAATCTGTGGTATTAAGCAAAATATTTGTTGTAGCCCATCTTTTATACCAAGACAAAACAATGTACAGGATAACACTTCCAATCAATTAAGATGAGAAGCCATGAGAGCCACTGCCTGGTACTGCATCTGGGCAATTTATTATCTTCATCATCATCATTATTATTATTATTATTATTATTATTATTGTTATTATTATTATTAAATTTTGCCTTTGTTTTAATTGATCCAGAAAATCCCATAATTCTTCTCCTCTATCACAGCCTCTAGTCTGTGTTTGTACCACATTTCTATAATTTTGAATCCATGCACTCGGTTAACATCCGAATCCATTCTTTTGCCAAGACACTCTAGCTAGCTTACTCTATTCACTTAGGAGATCATTAATGCTTTGGGATTATTATTATTATTATTATTATTATTATTATTATTATTATTATTATTATTATTACTATTATTATTATTATGATTATTATTGTTATTATTATTATGCTAGTGCATGCTAATTTAATTAGCAGGGATTTTATTTCAAGGTTTGTCGTCAATAAGTCACCTGAAGTCTCAAGAACCTTCATTAGGATTCTTGCAGAACGTGGGTACTTTTCTGCAGATCGACAAATTGAGTTTCCATAACAATCTCTTTCAGTCTTTCAAAGTAACATTCTGGGTGTTGTGCCAAGTGTACTAATTACCACAGAAATAATTGGTGTCTTAATCTTCCATAATCTCCTCAGCTCTCCTGATATTTCCTAATTTCTTTAGTATAAACTCTTCTCTCATAGAGAATTACAAAATCTAGGATCTTACTCTGATTGTTCTATTTCGTCCCCTATGATCATACCTAATCTTTTTGCTTCAATATTATGATCAATCTTCATGGAGAAATCCCACAATCATCATCATCATCGTCGTTTAACCCCTGCTTTCCCTGCTGGCATGGGTTGGATGGTTTGACTGAGGGCTGGCAAGCCAGGAAGCTGCACCAGTCTCCAATCTGATCTGACAAAGTTTCTACAGCTGGATGCCCTTCCTAACGCCAACCACTCCAAGAGTGTAATGGGTGCTTTCTATGTGCCACCGGCATGAGGGCCAGTCAGGCAGTACTGACATCAGTCACGCTCAGATGGTGCTTTTTACATGTCACCTGCACAGGAGCCAGTCCGGCGCCTCTGGCAACAATTATGCTTGAATAGTTCCTTTTTACATGCCACTGGCATAGGAGCCAGTCAGCAGCCCTGGCAATGATCACGCTCGAATGATAAAAACAATATTTTATATCTGTTGTGTTACAAATAAGAAATAATGGTAGTGGGTGCTTTTTACGTCCCACCAGCATGGTGGGGGGGCATTCAGGCGGCACCAACAAGATCTTGTAATTCTCATTTTCTATCACAGCCTTTGATTCGTGTTCATACCACTTGTCTGTTGTTTTGTTTTGAAGCCATACACTTGGCTAACATTTCAATGCACTCTTTTGCCTATGCAGTCATGTTTACATTTATACTCCTTTCATGATAGTACACTGCACTCACTCAAAATGTGATTGTGATTGATTCTTAGAAAATTACTATTTTTAAATCTCACAACGAGAGATACTCAGCAACAGTACTTTGGAGTAAAGATTGTTTGCCAACATAACATGGCAGTCCTTGTTTAGAACGAATGCTGTTGTTATTTAGCTCCAGGAGCCCAGGAGACATCGTCTCCAGCTGACATTATGACATGATCTGTGTCCTTATATTTTCGAACACGGGAATCTAGCACCCACACGCAGCTCAAAACAATAGCTCTGTATCACCAGCTGGGGACGATGTCTCCTGGGACTAAATTATAGCAACATTCGTCCTAAACCAGGTCTGCCAGCTTTCCAATTGGTAATATCTTTACCTGTGGCAGGACATTCTCTCAACTTGTAGAAATAAGTTTTTTATTTTTTTATTATTTCCTTTTCTATGTTGCCTGCTTCTGTCTTAACTATTTTGATCAATTCTTCATTTTCATCTCGTGCAATCATCCATCCTCACATTGTTGTCCAAAATTCTCCTGCTTCCTCTTTATCTTCACAAATATTAAGTAAAACTGTCTAATTAGACCCCTAAACTCCCTACTGTTGATTTTTCACATAGTCTCTCTTTGATATGGTCTATCCTCACATAGTCTCTCTTTGATATGGTCTATCCTTAAGGTAAAGCTTTTTCTCATATCTATTATACTTCTATTCTATTCAAGTTAAGCCTTGCAGTGTTGTTTTCTTAAGTTATCTTTCATCTAGTTTTCAATCTCAATGAAATCTCTTTCATCTTTATGTCACCTTCAGTCTGTCTTTTCCATCAAAGATCCTGTTTCTCTCTTTTTCTCTGCATCTTTTGCCTTCACCACTTTACTAACAACAAACTTTTTCGGCAAAAGATTAAACTACAAGTGTTAATGATGGATGCAGTTGTAACATGCACAAACACAACATACACCATTTCGCTTCAGCTGCAATTTTTCTGCTGTTAATACATTTAAAATTTAAGACAGTGAGCTGGCAGGAACGTTAGCATGCTGGGCAAAATGCTTTGCAGTATTTCATCTGTCTTTACATTCTGAGTTCAAATTCCGCCGAGGTCGATTTTGCCTTTCATCCTTTGGGGTCGATAAATTAAATACCAGTTGCGTACTGGGGTTGATCTAATCGACTGGCCCCCTCCCCCCAAATTTCAGGCTTTGTGCCTAGTGTAGAAAATGATATATGTAAGATATAAGGCAGTGAGCTGGCAGAATCTTAATCACACAGGACAAAATGCTTAACACAGTTTGTCTTTATGTTCTGAATTCAAATTCAAACAAGATGAACTTTACCTTTCATCCTTTTGTGGAGTCAATAAATTAAGTACCAGTTGATTACTGGGGTCCATGCAATCGACTTACCCTAAAATTGCTGGCCTTGTGCCAAAATTTGAAACCAATATATCTAAAGTTTAATGGTTTTTATACTTTCTGAATTATTTAGAATTTCTGTTAATCTCGTGCATTCAACATCTTTATACCTCCCTGTGCCTGTGAAACCTTGTATCTCGGCTGTAAGGCCTTATTTCCATATACGCCAGGTTAATTTTATTCGTCTTTAGTCGAAAGACATCTGTTGTTATGTCCTGTTATTTTTTATTGTATTTGTGTAACATTGTTCGTTTTTTTTCCGTCCTTGTTTTTGTATACATTCGTTGCTTTCTTCCAAGGAATCTAATGCTCTTAGCTTAGTTTTTCCTTGGGGCTGGCCAGATTGGAGCAATATCGAGAATAACCAGCCGAAATTGCAAAGATAATTTGGATCTCGACTGAAGAGAGAAAACTCCGAATGACCTGTCCGTGTTTTCTTTGTATCGTCTATCTGCATGTTTTGTCCCTTTCTTGTATCACCTAACTGTCTGGAAGTTTTGCGTTCTTGTCCCATTCTGTCTTATTTATATATATATATATATATATATATATAT
>NC_068981.1:190248866-190256923 GCF_001194135.2 Octopus bimaculoides
ATGTATATGTGGCTGTATTGGTGTGATTCCACCATAACAATGAGATTCTGTGGACACTGCTTTCTTAGCAAAAATGAAGTGGTGAATCAAAGACTGGTATGGGAACCGACACATGGAAAACAATCCCAGAGATCATTCTGCCAGGATGTTTATTGACCTTTTGGCTGAAAATTCTGGTCAACTGAGGAGTGACCTACCAAGAGTTAATACAAGAGAAGTGATTCTGAACAAAATTGGTGGATGGTGCTCATTTGCAGACGATGTAGTAGGTAGGGATGTTTTAACAGTTACTTGTCTCCATCATGAGAATATGGTCATGCTGGGGCACAACCTTAAAGAATTTTTTTTTAATCGAATGAATGGACCTTGATTTTTTTAAAGCCTGTTATCTTTTCCATCAGTCTTTTCTGTTGAACTACTAAGTTACTGTGACGTAAACACCCCAGCTTCAGTTGTCAAGTGATGGTGGGAGACAAACACTGACACAAAGATACCCCCCCCCCACACACACACACACACACAAGAGTCTTCTTTCAGTTTCCGTCTACCAAATCCATTGACAAGGCTTCGGTTGGCCCAGCAATATAGTTACAGACATTTGGTTCCATGTTCAGTGAGACTGAACCTGGAACCAGGAGGTGGAGAAGCAAGCTTCTTACCACACAGCCATGCTGAGTATGTATCTATACGTAAATTTATTCCTTCATACTTGATGCCCTGGTTCTTTTAACTTAAAATTTGTATCCAGTTCTATTAAACAGTAGCTGTGTGGTAAGTAGCTTGCTTATGAACCACATGGTTCTGGCTTCAGTCCCACTGTGTGGCACATTGGGCAAGTGTCTTGGGCCGACCAAAGCCTTGTGAGTGGATTTGGTAGATGAAAACTGAAAGAAGCCCGTCGCATATATATATATATATATATATATATATATATATATGTATGTGTGTGTGTGTGTGTGTGTGTGTGAGTGTGTGTGTGTGTGCGTGTGTGTGTGTGTGTGTGTTTGTGTGTCTGTGTTTGTCCCCCCAACATCGTTTGACAACCAATGGTGGTGTGTTTACATCCCTGTAACTTAGCAGTTTCGAAAAAGAGTTTGATAGAATAAAGACTACGTTTACTCGACTAAAGGCAGTGCTCCAGTATGGCCATAGTGACTAAAACAAGTTAAAGAGTAAAAGAATATAACAGTCGAAGAGGGATAGCAGCAGACAGTAAGTAGTGAAGAGGGGCAGGGGTCCCCTAGAGACATACATATCTTTTACTTTTATTTCTTTCAGTCATTTGACTGCAGCCATGCTGGAGCACTGTCTTTAGTCGTGCAAATCGACCCCAGGACTTATTCTTTGTAAGCCTAGTACTTATTCTGTCAGTCTATTTTGCTGAACCACTAAGTTACAGGGACATAAACACACCAGCATCAGCTGTCAAGCGATGTTGGAGGAACAAATACAGACACACAAACATACACACACAAACATACACACGCGCAAACACACACACACACACACATATATATATACACATATATACGACAGGCTTCTTTCAGTTTCCGTCTACCAAATCCACTCACAAGGCTTTGGTCAGCCCGAGGCTATAGTAGAAGACACCTGCCCAAGGTGCCGCACAGTGGGACTGAACCTGGAACCATGTGGTTGGTAAGCAAGCTACTTATCACACAGCCACGTAGCCATACAGGAGGAGGAGGAAGAGGAAGAATATGCACTGAATTCAGCACAGGTGCAACCAACCTGTTATGATCTGTCCATAGAATGTTGTTGAGCAGCATTAAATAAAATCTAATCAAACAACCATAACCGAACTTGTCGCCTTTTGCTCCGGAGTTTATCCGATTCTTAACTCATGAAGCTAAACATCCATCACAGAATAACTAAATAAATAAATAAATGAATAAATACATTTTTGAAACACGTTTTAGACTCTTCACAATATGATAAAATGCAACAGGATAATCTTGTTGGAAAATTGAATTGGCGTATAAGCCACTAGTCATGGCAAACATCTTTAAAATATTATTATTTTACATCTATATTGTTAAAACTATTGATTATACAAACACTTTTACAGTCTTATTGATATTGATGCCAATTTTTATTCCAAAATTATATCTAATCTATTTTTTCTTCTTTCTTTTCTTCTGGGAATTTTAACGAAATAAATCTATCGTTGCATATTTTTAACCTAATTTTCCTCTCACCTTTTTAAGCCTAATATATTGACGTTTTCTGAATTCACTCTATCTCAAGATAATTTATATTTCAACTTAGCCCAGAAGACAGACTCTATCATTAAAAATGTTTTCCTGTCAGATAAAACCATAACACTTTTGTTTCCATTTCCTCACTTTTACCAAACAATATGAAATGTTGTATAAAATGCTGATTCAGCTCAATGCCCCATTTTAACATCACGGTTGATTAAGTTACTTGCAAGCTCCTATTTGCTTCTAGAAATCTCCATTATACTTGGGCATATCTCCAGAATTACTGCTCCTTTATATGTTCCTTTTCAATACCCCGATAATGAGAGGAATGAAAACTTCCTTTGCTATGCCATAAGGTGGTGCTTTCTGATTAGTCAGCAATAATTGTGGCAATGGTAATTTCTTAAACTGAAGTGTGTTATTGCACATTAACAAAATTATCTCTGGATATTTCTTTGATCTAATGAATGGTATTGAATTCTTCTCTAAGACATCGAGGAGAAATCTTTGCCATCTACTTCCTGTGACTAATGCAATGCAAAGTGATTAATCACCTTTAAAGGTTTCCACAGCATGCCAGGATTCCCTTGAAGGAATCGGGGAAAAAGAGAATCCTTGCCATTGAATAACAACAATTTGGCTTTATAATGAAAATGAAAATGAGCAGCAAACAGGAAATGATTGTTAAAGGGAGACAAGTAGCACAAGGACACAAAGCTTTGCTGCTCGTGTGCAGTTATAATAGACATAAAGTTACAACGTCGAAAATGACATCATTTTAACGTGTTTAATTTTTATGCCATTCCAAATTATATTCATTTTACAGGAATTAGCCAAATTTTGTCATTATGTTTCTGTTTTGACTTTTGTTTTTTTACTTGCGTAAGGAAGGAAATAAAACAAAGTTATTAATAATAATCATCATCATCATCATCATCGTCATCGTTGTTGTCGTCATCGTCATTGTTTAACGTCCGTTTTCCATGCTGGCATGGGTTGGATGGTCTGACTGGGGTCTGGAAAGCCAGGAGGCTGCACCAGGCTCCAATCTGATCTGGCAATCTTTCTACAGCTGGATGCCCTTCCTAACACCAACCACTCTGAGAGTGTAGTGGGTGCTTTTTATGTGCCACTGGCACAGAAGCCAGTCGGGGGTACTGGTACCAGCCATTTGGTTGGTGCTTTTTATGTGCCACCAGCACGGGAGCCAATCAGGGGATACTAGCATCAGCCACGTTCAGTTGGTGCTTTTTTACGTGCCACCGGCACAGGAACCGGTCAGGCAGACCTGGCATCGACCATGTTTGGATGGTGCTTGTTACATGCCACTGGCATGAGAGCCAGTCAGGGGGTACTGTCATCGGCCACATTCAGTTGGAGCTTTTTATGTGCCACCAGTATGGGAGCCAGTCAGGGGGCGCTGGCATCAACCATGTCTGGATGGTGCTTTTTTACATGCCACTAGCACAGAAGCCAATCAGGAAGTACTGGCAACAACCATGTTTGGATGGTGCTTTTTACATGCCACTGACACAGGAGCCAGTCAGGGGGCACTGGCCACAGCTATGATATTGTTTTTACTCGACTCAACAGGTCTTCTAAAGCACCAAAATATGTATTCTTCATTCCAAAGTAAGACCTTGGAAAAAGTTTCTTCTTGAAATAAATATTAACAGGAAATATCATCAAGGAAAAGAAAATTTAGAAAATGTTGCTCGTATTATGGCCAGTGCATTCTACTGCACAATATATGCCTGCAGAGTCTTCTTTGTAAAATAGTCTAGTGGACACTCAGAAGAAACATATCAACTTGTTTCAGTCAATTGACTGCAGCCATACTGGAGCAGCCAGCCCCTTCATGAATTTTTAGTCAAATGATTCAGTCTTAGTACATGTTTTCTTTTTTTTGTTTATCTAAGCCAAGTGCATATTTTATTGGTCTCTTTTGCCAAACTGCTAAGTTATAACATCATAAACACATCAATACTGGTTGTCAAGTGATGGTGGCAGACCAGTTGGACACTGGTGTTGATGTAATCAACCAGGCAGCATAAATTTGAAACCAATATAAGGAAAAGACATCACCCATGGCCTCCACAGGGTCTTTGAGACTGGTGGATGAGAGAAAGAAGAAACCACGACTCATCTGGTGCCATGTATCAGATAAGTCTCCACAGAAATTCCATCAATTCAGTCTCATGCAGTGTCATAGATAGAATGTGTGATACTTAAGGTGGTCCCTAAAATTGCTTTCCACCCCATAAAGGCCCAAAAGTGTCATTCCCATATTGGCATTACCTGGGGCAGGCTTCCCTATTGAAAAGGATTCTTGCCTTAGGTGCCTCAAAGCGTGATTGAACCTAGAACCAATTGATTTTTAAGAACTTTAAATAAACTAATCATGTGTAAAATAAATAATTATAGACACAGGCATGGCTGTGCGATAAGAAGCTTGCTTCCTAACAGCATGGTTCTGGGTTCAGTTCCAATGTGTGCCATTATGGGCAATTGCTTTCTACTATATTCTCAAGCTAACAGTCCTTGTAAGTTGATTTGCTTGATGGTAAATGAAAGAAGCCTGTCATGTGTGTGTGTAAATGTGTGTGTGTGTGTGTGTGTGTGTGTGTGTGTATGAGTGTGTGTGTGTCTTTGTGTCTGTGTTTGACAGCCAGTGTTGGTGTGTTTACATCCCTGTAACTGAGAGAATAAGCACCAGGCTTAAGCAACAAAAAAAAAAAATAATAATAATAAGTCCTGGGGTCAATTCATTCGACTAAAAATCTTTCAAAGCTGTGCCCCAGCATGGCCACAGTCTGATGACAGAAACAAAGACAAAAATAATAAAAACATAAAGATAATCAATCGAAAGTTTTTCCATTGCCATGATTCTGAATATTTATAAAACAACTCAGTGGAGCAGAAACTCTGTTTATTTTTCTATTCATTAGACTTGACTCAGCAAAAAACAATAAAAAAATTTCAATGTTGATTTTTTAACCAACATCATAACTTCTTTCGTTCACTAATTTGTTTTAGTCATCAATATTATGCCCAAGCTAGAGCATCACTTTCAGACTAGTGTTCCTGAGATTTTAAACAAGACTGGTGTGTGGTTAAGAATCTTGTTCCTCAAACATGTGGCCTTGAGTTCAATCTCACTGTTCAGCACCTTGGGTGAGTGTCTTACATTATAGCCCTAGGCTGACCAAAGACTTGTGAGTGGATTTAGTTGACAGAACCTGAAAGAAACCCTCTCTCTCAGGATGATAATGCACCAATTCACACAGCTAAAGTTGTTATTGAATGGCACAAGGAACATTCTAGTAAAACTGAATATCTTATCTGGCCACCACAGTCCCCAGATCTCAATATTATTGAACATTTATGGTGCATTTTAGAAAAACAAGTAAGGAGTTGATATCCTCCACCATCATCACTACAAGAACTGGAGATTGTTTTAGCTGAAGAATGGACAAAAATTCCTTTGTAAACAATTCAAACTTTGTATGAGTCCATACCGCATAGAATTCAAGCTGTAATTACTGCCAAAAGCAGTCTTACCCTGTATCAAAATAAATTTGTTTGAAATTTTAAGGTGTTTCCATTATTTTGTCCAACCCATGTATATATATATATATATTTAAATCCAAAAAAGAACAAACACAAAAAAACAACAACACGAGGATGTGGTACATGTAATGTATTAGCAGACGTTCAGGAAAGGAAAGAAAGTTGGTTTCACGTTTTGAGAAGATGCTCTTCTTTGGAAACAGAAACAGAAGAAAGTTTTAATAGAAGGGAAGACGGAGGAAGACAATTGCCAACGGTTCACATGTAGTTTTTTGAAATGTATGTATATATATTTATATATATATATATTTATGTGTGTGTGTGTGTGTGTGTGTGTGTGTGTGTGTGTGTGTGTGTGTGTGTGTGTGTGTGTGTGCGTGCGTGCGTGCACACGTGTGTGTGTATGTATGTATGTATGTATGCATATCGCTAGCCACTACACATTCTTTTTTTCTCTCCTTGTTTCTTTCTGTGTTCCTTTCTGTGGAAGAGTGTAGGCTCGAAACGTTAAAGACTTTTTCACTTCCCGAGCGTAATACTAATACATCTGTGTGTTTCCTACACCACCTGTCTTCATCTTTTGTTGTTTTGTGAATTCTCCCTATATATATATATATATATATATATATATATATATATTATATATATAGATGTATGTATATATACAGGCACATATACATGGTGGCAGAAAAGTCACACACCAGCACTTTGCCGTAACATCATCTTATTTGTTATTTTTCGTAAGTAAATGTGAAAAATGTTTGTGACTGGGGGGAGATGAATAACCTTTGCACCACCCTGGATATGCATATATATACATACATACATACATACACATGCATGCATGCACACAAACATGCATGCACACACACACATCCACACACACAAACACGCACACGCACACAAACATGCACACACACACATGTGCGAACACACACATGCACACAAACATGCACACACACATACACACACGTGCACACACATGCATACATGCACAAATGTACACAAACCTGCACACACGCATGCACAAAAACATGCACACACATGCACACACACACATACACAAACACACATACTCGCACACACATGCAAGCATACACACACACACACACACACATGTTGTGGAGGCACATAGCTTAGTGGTTGGAGTTTTCGTCTCACAATTCATGTTTGTAAGGCTGTGAGTTTGTTTCCTGGCCATACATTGTGTCCTTAAGCAAGGACCCTTGGGTATTTCCCATTGCTCCAGTCCACTCAGCTGCCAGAAATGAGTTGTATCTGTATTTAAAAGGGGACAGCCTTGTTATATTCTGTGTCATGCTAAATCTCCCTGAGAACTACGTTAAGGGTACATGTGTCTGTGGAGTACTCAACTACTTGCACATTAATTTCATGTGCAGGCATGAAAAACATATCTAGCTATGGTGAAAATGTTAACTCATTTGGGGACAAGTGCGGGTTGACAACAGGAAAGGGCATCATCCAAACAGAAAATCTGCCTCAACAAATTTCATCTGACCCATGCCAGGAGGGAATATTGGACGTCAAATGATGATGAAGATGATGATGGTGGTGGTGGTGGTGGTGGTGGTGGTGATGATGATGATGATGATGATGGTGATGGTTATGGTGATGATGATGATGATGATGATGATGATGATTGCAGCTTTCCTTAATTTTAACCAAATAGATGGAACTGAGAGATCAGTTACTTAAATGGCAGCTGGTGTCTTTCTAGGTGACTCTAATAATCTCCTGCTAGTTTCGGTTCTGTAAAAGGTCTTACCATAAATTATTCACAGCTTGTTGGTGAAACTCGGTGCCACACCATGTAATTTAAACACCATAAATCAAGCTTGCTATTTAGATAACTGTCTGATTAAGGAACCAATTTAAATATCAGCCAGGTAGTGGCAGCAATTAATCTGCTTCTCACTGACTGAGAATAAATACCAAAACAGCTTTCCTTGCATTCTGTAAATGTGAATTGTCGTGGAAAATGGTTGGTGATTTGGCATCGGGTTAATAATCAATCAAAGAAAAAAAAAAGAAAAAGAAAAAAAGGGGAAAATAGTGTTGCAAAAAAAGGAAATCTTTTATTTCAAATAAAAAGATTGGTGAGTATAGTTTTTTTTTTTTTTTGTTCTCCCCTTAAGTGTAGTTATTATTGTCAGGGGTTTATAAAAAAATTTTCTTTCTACTCCTCAATGTCATCACAACCACCACCATGCTCATCATCATCCTCCTCATCATCCTCCTCATCAT
>NC_068981.1:190258867-190262279 GCF_001194135.2 Octopus bimaculoides
TTATTATTATTATTATTATTATTATTATTATTATTATTATTATTATTATTATTACTGTTATTGTTGTTGGTGTTATTATTATTATCATTATTATCATTATTATTATTATTATTATTGTTCAGTAGTTTTATTTTTATAACGTGCTTTCACTTCACTACCGAGCGCAGCTCTGTGCGCCTTGGGTATGTGCTGTAGTTTGCTGTGGTGCTCTTATGTTTACTGTATTGAAAGTGGTTTGCATAGAATGTGTGCAGTACCCAGTAGTGCAATTTTCTGTATGTTATATATATTTGTAAGTCCTGGTGTTTTTGTTATGTATTTGTCTGAATATTTTTTATTATTATTATTATTATTATTGTTATTATTATTATTATTATTTAATGAAAACTCTCAGTTTATTTTGTATGATGTATTATTATCATTATTAATCAGTAGTCTTATTTTTATCATGAGCTTTCACTACACAACTGGGCACAGCTCTGTGTGCCTTGGGTATGTGCTGTGGTTTGTTGTGGTGCTCTTATTTTCATTGTATTGAAAGTGTTTTACGTAGGATGTATGCAGTGTCTAGTAGTGTTATTTTCTGTATGTTATATATACTTGTAAGTCCTGGTGTTTTTGTTATGTATTTGTCTTAATATTTTTTTATCACACCTAATGCACCTACTATGGATAGGAATTGTTTCTGTTTTTAGATTCCACATTCGAGTTACCTATATTTCCAGGTCTTTGTATTTTGATAGTTTCTCCATTTCTTTCAGAGAAACATTGTCATCTGTTGGTATTGATACATCAATTAAAAAACATTTTTTTTCGTGATCTCTGACAACTATATCTGGCCTATTGGCCTTAATTTCTCTATCTGTGTGTATTGGCATATCCCAGAGTATGGTTGCTTTCTCATTTTCTTTGAGCTTATCTGGCATGTGCCTATACCATATTTTTTCTATTGTTATTCCATGGTGCTGGCAACCCATCCTAACACTCAAAGTAGTGTTCATCATGTTGCATGGTCTGAAGCCACCTTTCTGGCAGTCTTTGATGCCATGCTGATGCTAGTTCTGGTCCTTCGAGACAAAGAACTCCTTCACTGAAGCTTCCACCTTGTCTTGGTTGAAGTGCTGGAAGTGAGCCATGCATTGGAACAAATACTAGTCTGAGGGAGCTAGGTCTGGACTATATATGCTGCCTGCTGCATCAGTTTGATTCCCTCAAGTTCCCAGAGTTTATTCTTTGTTGTTTGAGTGGAATGAAGTCCTGCAGCATCTTGTGCAGAAGAGCTTTCTTTCAGTTAACCAATGCGAAGTATTTTGCTGCACAATGGCATACATCTACTCCAGCTGTTTCGTGGAATATAGGTTGACATCAATGACTTGGCCATCTGGAACAAAGTTACAGTGAACTACCCTTCATGACACCACCAGATTCAGAGCATCATTTTGTGTTCAGTAATGCCCATGTTTGGCAACAGGTTTTGGAAGCTTAACCACTGCTTATGCATGTCAAGATTGTGTAAAAAAATATCTCCCTCAGATTATTACATGTTCCCATCCATGGCCCACTTCCTACACTCGAGACGCTTCAGCAATCATGAGGAAATGGAAGCTTTAGTGAAGCAGTTCTTTGCCTCAGGGGATAAGAACTGGTATCAGCATGGAATCAGAGAACTGGCAGAAAGGTGGCTTCAGACTGTGCAACACAATGGCTTCTACATTTTCAATGCTTGGCTACTTTTGTTGTCACTTGACGAATAAAGTAAATAAGTCACCAAAATATTGAAAAACTTTTGACTCAACACAATATTAATTGAACAGTTGATTGGCTGGTGAGCAAATTGAATGAATTGGCTGATTGAACCTCGCCTGCTAACAATCTGGATTACCAAATTGAACTGTACTTACTCAAGAGTATTTGCCTTTTATCACATTATATGTGATAATACATTAGTGTATAGGTGTAGGCAAGCATAATGAATGATGGACGATCCATTCACTTAGTTCTAAAGATAAGATAGACCATCATGAATGCTTCAGTATTTCTTTGAAAAGCTTAATAGTAAATGTATTTTACTGTATTTAAGAATATCTTTGAGGGTTTTCGTATCATTGGGTTTTGTTCAATGCCTTTGTTGTCTTTGATAGCTCGATGCTAATACTGGATTTGCATATGAGTTTATCAACCGTGCTACAGCCATCGACTTTATATGCAAAGGAAACTGAAGGCAAAGGCCAAGTTTGTAATGCTGGATACATTTGATAGTATTACTGATCTCATAGAGTATCAACACATTTATGGAATTCCTTAAAGGAATGGCGACATTTCTGTGACATATGACAGAAGGCCTTCAGCCATGTGACTTTATAGAAATGATACTGATGGGATGTAGTAGATAAGATACAGAGAATGGCTTAAAAGAATGCAAACATACCTAGAAGCTGTTAGAAATTGAGTCTTTTACATGGTTTTAGAGCCCAAAGAATATTAATATAAGGCATTGCAAATACAGAAACCCAAACCAACAAGTAATTTTCATTTTCGATGCACTTCTTTGATGTTAGCATGATACAATAATTTTGTAATATTCCACATGTGTGTGTATTTGCACATGCATGTGTGTGTGTGTGTGTGTGTGTGTGCATGTATACACACATACATATATACATATATATCACAGCACCCCGCACACACTAACACTCACCACTTTCCAGCACTCACACCAGGCACACACTAGCACTGACCACTTCCTATGACCTACACCATCATCCACACACCTACACATGCACACAAGCACACCTCAAGGTCACCAGCCCCCTTCCACACACACATACATGCTCTCACATGCACATGCACGGTCCACCTTCGTTTTGGGATCACCACCACTTTATTATCCCCACTTCTTCCTAGCTCTCCTGTGTAACCCCTCTGTCTGGCACTAAACCTTTTCCTATTTTCTGTCCCTGTTTATTTCTGTGTTTCTTTCTATTGAAGAGCATAGGCTCGAAACGTAATAGATTTTCTCACTTCTTGACCATTAAACTAATACATCTGTTTGTTGTTTACACACCCGTCTTTGTCTTTTGTTTTCTTTTGTAAATTCTCACTATACATATATGTGGTTTTATAAGTGAGGTTCAAAATTCACAACAGCTGCTTCTGCAGCATATTGTTGATGCATTCATAGATTACAGCATGGCAAAAAATCTACCATCTTCAGGTGATGTTAAACAAACAAAGAGAAGATATAAGCTAACTTGCTCACCAAGCTGCATGTAGCTTGGTGAGCAAGTTAGCTTATATCTTCTCTTTGTTTGTTTAACATCACCTGAAGATGGTAGATTTTTTGCCATGCTGTAATCTATGAATGCATCAACAATATGCTGCAGAAGCAGCTGTTGTGAATTTTGAACCTCAC
>NC_068981.1:190262659-190264108 GCF_001194135.2 Octopus bimaculoides
ATATTCAATCAAACAGTTTTGTATAAATTTGATGATATTCTCCTGTCATCTTATTCATTCCTCCAGGGCGTGATGTCAATAACCCGCAAACATATTTCTCCTCATACATTCTGAGAAGTGAAAGTGGGGTACATTCAGGATATTTTTTGAGAATGTGCACTTTCAAATAAAATAAAAATAAAACATCTAAAATAGCACTCTTCGTCTTGATTATTTACCTTTGTGAAGAGTTACGTCAATCCTTTTTTTAAAATATAATAATAATAATAATAATAATAATAATAATAATAATATTGATCTGTGGACAAAATGGTGAAACCGTATGGCATATTACCAGCCAATGTATGCCACTAGCTCAGAAGGAATATAAGAGACGCCACGACAATATAGCCAGGCTTATCCATTGGATACTTTGCAAGAAGTATGGACTTCACAAAGCAAAAAAATGGTATGACCACAAACCTGAAGGCAACATCGAACAAAGAAATGCAAAGATCCTATGGGATTTAATGATTCTGGGTGACCATGAGATAGAGAATAAGAAGCCAGACATAGTCTTAATTGACAAAGAAAACAAATTATGCTGGATCATAGATATAGCATACCCAGCTGACAACAAGGTATGCAATAAGGAAGAAAGAAAAGTCGAGAGATATGACAGGTTAGCTTGGGAAGTTAAGCAGTTGTGGTCGATATAAAAGGTAGCAGTAGTACCAATAATTGTTGGAACCCTGGGAACAATGAGCAAAGAACTTGAGAAGTACGTGAAACAAATAGGGGCTGCAATAAGGGTGGAGCACTTGCAGAAAACAGCACTGCTTGGAACCGCTCAAATATTCCAGCTGGTTTAGCTGGTACTTATTTCATCAACCCCAAAAGAATGAAATGTAAAGTCAACCTACGTAGGATTTGAACTCAGAAAGTAAAGATGAATAAAACGCCAGTAAGCATTTTTGCCCAGCATGCTAACAATTCTGCCAGCTCACTCCCTTTTTTTTGTTGTTTTTAAATATATTAACAGTAGGCGCAGGAATGGCTGTGTGGTAAGTAGCTTGCTATCCAACCACATAGTTCCAGGGTCAGTCCCACTGAGTGGCACCTTGGGCAAGTGTCTTCTATTATAGCCTCAGGCCAACCAAAGCCTTGTGAGTGGATTTGGTAGACGGAAACTGAAAGAAGCCTGTCGTATATATGTATATGTATGTGTGTGTATATGTTTGTGTGTCTGTGTTTGTCCCTCCAACATTGCTTGACAACCGATGCTGGTGTGTTTACGTCCCTATAACTTAGTGGTTCAGCAAGAGACTTACAGAATAAGTACTAGGCTTACAAAGAATAAGTACTGGGGTTGATTTGTTCGACTCAAGGTGGTGCTCCAGTCTGATGATGATGATGATGAAATTCTTAGTAAGTTTCTAGTCTTCTTCTTCCTAAGAGTTCTTATCAATA
>NC_068981.1:190264220-190264951 GCF_001194135.2 Octopus bimaculoides
GTATATGTGTGTGTGTATCTGTATGTATGTATATATGTATGTTTGTATGTATGTTTGAGAGTATAAATATATATAAATATATATATATATTCTCTCAGACAGATATACATACATAAATACATATATTTATTTATGCATAAATATATACATTTGTATATATATACATATATATATGTGTGTGTGTGTCAGAAAGATCGTTTGATCTCTTCTGTCCTTGTCAAGGGGAGTGCTTATAGATAGATAGATATACTCTCAGACATACATATATACATACATACATGTATAAATAGCTTGCTTACCAACCACATGGTTCCGAGTTCATTCCCACTGCGTGGCACCTTGGGCAGGTGTCTGTTACTATAGCCTCGGGCCCACCAAAGCCTTGTCAGTGGATTTGGTAGACGGAAACTGAAAGAAGCCTGTATATATATATATATATATATATATATATATATGTGTGTGTGTGTGTGTGTGTGTGTGTGTGTGTATATGTTTGTGTGTTTGTGTTTGTCTCCCCAACATTGCTTGACAACCGATGGTGGTGTGTTTACATCCCCGTAACTTAGTGATTCGGCAAAAGGGGCTGATAGAATAAGTGCTAGGCTTACAAAGAATAGGTCCTGGGGTTGATTTGCTCGACTAAAGGCGGTGCTCCAGCATGGCTGCAGTCGAATGACTGAAAGAAGTAAAAGTGTAAAAGAGTAATATATATATACATATATATATATATA
>NC_068981.1:190265493-190266904 GCF_001194135.2 Octopus bimaculoides
TAATGATAATAATAATGATAATAATAATGATAATATGATAAAATAAGAAACCAAAGGGACATGAAAAGAGGAAAAATTCTCTCCTTTTTTTTTTTTGAACAAGCCAAAATTCTCATTAATTATATCATCACTTCTGAAGTTGACTAATGCATTCCATACTTCTTCTTCTTCTTCTTCTTTTTCTTCTCCTCCTCCTCCACCTCCTCCTCTTCCTTTTTCTTGAGAAAAAAAAAATCCATCAAAATAAATGAATAAACAAATAATTTTTGCGTTTGTTCTTGCCAGGATTCCGTTAAAAAGAAAAAAGGAAATCTGCAATGCCAGTCTTTCTGTATTGACTCTCAAAAAACAAAAAATAATAATAATAAAAAATAAAGAGAGAAATGCATTTGTTATGAACAAGAAATGTTCCCATGTTGAATAAAAAAAAAAAAAATTCCAAGAAACCACTGGTTCTTATCTGCAAAAGCATCAAATCTTTGCTTTCTTGAAAAATATTCTTTGAGCTATTTCATCAAAGCCACTTTATTCTTCACCTTGTGCCATTAAACAATGCTTATGGTTGTTGTTGTTGTTGTTGAAGTTTATCTCCAGGTCAGCACTGAATAAGCAGTCCTAAGATCAGGGATAATTTAGTTTTGACCATCTGGACTTTTCTTTCAATCATTTATTTACTCCAGTCATTAGGGTGCGGCCATGCTGCAGCACCACCCTTGAAGACCTTTAGCCAAATGAATCAACGCCAGCACTTACGTCTTTTTAAATGGCTGCTACTTATTCTATCGGTCTCTTTAAATGGCTGCTACTGATTCTATCGGTCTCTTTAAACACACCAAAACTGATGAGGAGAAATATCCATCAAATGTAAATAATGTAAAATAATGTAAATAATGTAAATAATTCCTCATCACTTAAATATATAACTGTACACCAAAACTGGTTGCCAAGCAGTGGTAGGGGACAAGCACAGGCATAAAGGGCACACATCGGTATATATATATATATATATATATATATCATTGCTGTTATGTTAAACTATCGTATGTCCAAATTTGGCCAAATGCATTTTTTTAATTTTTATTTTTGCTTGCAATAGCCGCTTCTTTTGGTCAAACTATTGTATCTCCACCTGCTTCAGATGCCAAAACATCAAAAATTGTCAAAGTGTAGTACAACACAGTTCTATATTTAAGAGATGAGGAATTATGTACATTATTTACATTTGACACCATATGCCCATGAGCATATGGCGTAGTGGTTAAGAGCGTGGGCTACTGAACCCAAGATTCCGAGTTCGATTCCAGGCAGTGACCTGAATAATAATAATAATAATAATATTAATAATAATAATAATAATAATAATGATGATGGTGATGATAATAATAACATTGAAAAATACCTTAGGAATGAG
>NC_068981.1:190272074-190273726 GCF_001194135.2 Octopus bimaculoides
GGGCTTATGAAGGAGGGTTGACGATGAAGGGGGAAGGGGGGTTGACGATGAAGGGGGAAGGGGGTTGACGATGAAGGGGGAAGGGGAAGATGGATATAAGAGAGGGGCAAGGTGGGTATGGGAGGAGGGAGAAAGCGAGGAGAGAGAAAGAGAAGAAGAGAGAGAGAGAGTAAGAGAGAAGAGAGAAAGAGTAGGGGTGAATAAAAGTATTATTATTAGTGTAAAATCCTGATTCTGTATCTATTTAGCGTCCAAAGCACACAATTCTACAATATCTTGCTTAAAAACGCTAGAGATCTACAGAAGATGTGAATGTGTTGAGAAAAGCCCACCTGAGTATTTTTCCATTTGAGATGCAAGAGAAACTTTACATCACAGCAAGAAAGACAAATATGAGTGACTATATCCAATTTATTCATTAAGCAAAACCGACAAATGAAATAAGGGTACAATTAACACTGATAGCCCCAGGATAGTCACACTCAATGATTGGAACAAGTAAAAGAGTGAAAGTGGATGTATGTGTATGTGTGTGTGTGTTATATGTCAAATTACATTACATGCAATGAGGGTCAAGGTTGAATTTGTGCCTAATCTCCAATGTTAAGTGCTGGAATGTGATACCTGCCTAAACGAAGATAGGCTGTGAGCAATGTTTCAATCATGCTGATATAATATGTGAAATAGAACAAAAGGATAGACACGTATCAAGTCAGTTTATAACATATTTATACTTAGAAATGATATATTGAAGAGAAGTACAACTATACATAAAATAAAAATGTATTGCAACAAGTCAAAGAAATCTGGAAAGTAAAAAGTTTGTCAAAGTTCAGATGTAGATAGTTACATTCCAGGATATGATAGAAAGGAAGTTCATAGTGTTGATGAGACAAAGTTTGCTAACTCGATCAATAGTGCTACAGATAAAAATTTTGGAATTAACAGAAAAAAGAGGTGTGCAGGTAGTTCTTTACATCTGTTTCTGGAATAGTCGCATGTTTGATGCATATATCTGCATGTTACCTACACTACCAAAATCTAGTGATAACTTATTCCATCGTCAGAAGAATAATGGTTAGAAAAAGGTTAGAAAAAAAGAGAGGCTGATATATCAAGGGTCTAAACTTAAATTTGCCTTTTATCTTTCTGTGGTCAGTTGGTTAATAAAATAATGAGCCAATCAAGCACTAAGGTCAAATTAATCGATCGTATTATCCTAAAACTGTGTAACCATGTGCCAATTTAAAAAATCAATAATTGATTTTGTTTTGATATTGATTATTTCAAAAGTCCAAGAAAATTATTCACAAAGTCTTTATATATATTTTTTGTTTCCTTTACGTTCAAGTTGCCATCGTTGCTGCTGCTGCTGCTGTTGTTGTTGTTGTTGTTGTTGTTCTGGTTACTGTTGTTTTTGTTATTGCTGTTTGGCCCAAGGTCATCAAACAAAACCGAGACTGCTAAAGATGATGACTTTAACGATGATGCTGGTGCTAACGATGATGCTGATAGCAACGACGACGATGATGATGACAATGACAATGATGATGATGACGATGATGATGATGATGATGGTGGTGGTGGTGGTGGTGGATTTGGTGGTGGTGGTGGTGCTGCTGCTGATGGTGGTGGTTGTGGTGGTAGTGGTG
>NC_068981.1:190273777-190275710 GCF_001194135.2 Octopus bimaculoides
CATTTTATAATCAATTATTGAAAAGTACCCAAATCTTAAACAGCAACAACATCTTCAGCAACAAGTAAACGTGTTATTCACAAATAAAATATTAAAAATTCTTCTATTTCTCTGTTTTTCTATATTTTTCAGTCTATAATTTAATATTTTCCAATATTTTATTTCAAGTGAACAGGAAAATAAGAAGTATTTTAGCACAAAATTTTATTAAAGAAACACCACTTCAAATTTTTTTCCAAATACAGATGCATGTATGTGTGTGTGCTTGTGTGTGTGTGTGTGTGTGTGTGTGTGTGTGCTTGTGTCTGTGTGTGTATGTGTGTGTTTATACGTGTATGGTTGTAAATATATTTCAAGTACATCTCATGCATTTTGAAAAATGTTTGTGTTCATATATGTATGTGTGTGTGCATATGCGTGTGTATGCATATGTGTGAGTGTGTATAAAAGTGTCTATGTATATATATATATATGCATGTATATAAGTATATATATATATGTACATGTATATATATATAAGTATATATATATATATATATATATATATATATATATATATATATATATATATATATATATATGTGTGTGTGTGTGTGTGTGTGTGTGTGTGTGTGCGAGTCTGTGTGTGTGTGTGTGTATGTAAGTAGATATATACACACACATACACACGCACACACACATTTATAAAAGTATGTATATTGATTGAATTTATATAGACTTCCCTGCCATAAGCTTTTTCGACCATTAGCTCTGTACATCAGCAGTCACAAACTAATTTGCTTCAGGGTCATATTTTTTACAGTTAGAATTTTATGTCTGTATCCAAGTGTGCTAATCTTTGATTTGCGTATTGTTTGCATGTTCAGTTTGGCATTGTATTCTAATATGAATGGCTCCCATAATTAATCTTCTATTTCTTGTGGGGAATTTTAATAAAACATGTAAATTTTCACCTTTAATATTTCTCAAAAATTCTTTAGTGGTGTTTGATATAAAGTTTTGCAATAGATCCTTCTTCTAAATGTTTGATAATTCCCCAACAGAGTGTTCTACTAGTATATCCAATGTAATAGTTAGAGTCCTGAAGTTTGCAACTTTCAAATTTATAATTTAGGCACAGGCGTGGTTGTGTGGTAAGATGATTGCCTTATCACCACATAATTCCAGATTCAGTCCCACTGCATGACATTTTGTCTTCTGCTATAGCTTTGGGCTGACCAAAGACTTGTGAGTGGATTTGGTTGATGGGAACTGAAAGAAGATCATTGTCTCCCTTGTTAGTCATTAGAAAAATGCTCTCACATGGCTAAGAGGTGTTTGACTCTTATTTCTAACAATACCAGTGCTGACTAGCACCCTCCGCCACTTTAGTGACGGCTAAGCTTATTGCCTTTTGGTTGTAAATTGCAAATAGCCATCTTAATAATTTATAATTCTCACTTCACCATTTTCGGAACCAATTAATGTTTCCTATGGTGTTCTCTATAAGACTGACAAGGTGTGTTATTTAACCCTTGGCATCAGAGTAATGAGTCACTGATGAAGAGTAATCAACTCTGAAATCAGTGCTGATATGATTCCACCTAGCTTGCCATAGGGAGTGTGTGTCCCTTGTTAATCCTTAGGAAAGGCTCTCATGTGGCTAAGAGTTGTTTTGCCTCTTATTTCTAACAATGTTGGTACTGACTAGCACCTTCCATCGCTTTAGTGACTTTACTTGTTGCCCTTCGGTTGTAAATTGCGAATAGTCACCTGAATAATTTATATATATATATATATATATATATATATATATATATCTTGGTAAAGTTCAGAGAGTAACTACCTTTGTTTGTTAGTAACAAAGCGCCTTACCCTCAGAATGAAAAGCAGATTGCATGATACCTGTGTATGAACAACTATGCTACACACACACACACACACACATATATAT
>NC_068981.1:190275776-190278777 GCF_001194135.2 Octopus bimaculoides
AGGTGTATAAACAAGCAACATGTGTATTAGTTTGATACCCAGGAAGATGAGAAAGTCTTTTATGTTTCGAGCCTACGCTCTTCAACAGAAAGGAACACGAGGAAATAAACAGAGGGAGAATAAAAAAAAACTTGTGGATATATATATATGTATGCTTAACACATTTCAACACTGTAAAAAAAAAATTATATTTTTTTAAAATACCATAATAACAAATGTGAAAACCAGACCATGTTTTAACTTTATTCAGCTGATATATTATTCTATACACATTCAAACAAATTCAGAAAAAAATATATATGTATATATACACTAGGGTAATGACTTTTTAAACTTTTACTAATATTGAACATGACCAGGGCGACTTGCTATGATAAATGATGAGAAAACAGTGACTAGCGATTCATTTTCTTTTTTAAACTTTCAAAAACCTCCCCCACCAACTAATATTTCTATTTTCGAATGTGTCACACTTGCATTGCCTTAGTCAAACTCACATCACGTTTGGAATTAGTGCTTCACACAATTTTTATTAGATTTAAAGGAGTTTATGACAGAAGTTACTTTCTGGCCAAATGCCAAGAACGATATATACAGTTGTAAAAGTTGTGTCACATCTTGAGTAGTATTATTTGTCGTTGAGACAATGCATGAATGCATTATTCTTTCTATTACAGATATTAAAATATACTGCTTTAATCAGTGAAATAAAAGCATCAATCATGTCACTTAAGCAGTCGAGTCAAGCAGTTGCAGCAAACGGAAAAAAGTGGTAAAAAATATGACTAACTTTGAAAAGTCTGTTAAAAAGCGAAGAATAATACCGAATGTGGAACGTTAATTGGCTGAACTAACTAGAATCCCCAGAAAATCCAAAATCATTGGAAGGTATAACGCATTAGCAAAAGTTAAAAAATCCAGACATGCAAGAAATCAACTCATTGCTCAAGAACTAGAGAATCTATGGGAAAAAATTGATTTTCCGTGTATAACATTACAGTCTATTGTAAAAAAAAGTAAATGCTTTGCTGACAGGGTACGAAACCCATTTGAAATGTCTGAAACCAGATCAAAATTTTGAAGATTTGTTTGGACACTACTAATCAACATGGCAGCTGGTTATCTAAAGAAGACAAAGACTTTTACAGTACACAAATTCAAAGTGGCGGTATAACTGGCTACACCACGTCTCGGTTAGCTATGGTTCATCCTTCAAAGCGAACACCTTCCTTGTCAAGACTGTCAGTTTCAACTTCCCAAGCGTTTCTCCCATATGCTGAAGCAGGTAAAGTAGCGTGATTAAAAAATTCTCAAATATTACATAATTTTTTTTGTATGCATTGATGTCACTCACTAATATGTACGCAACTTCTTGCAGATACATCGTCATCATCATGAGAAACCTCCTACTTCTGATTCTGCAGATGAAATCACATTACCAATAGATGAACAAGTTGGCACCTCTAAACAACATCACTCAACTAAGGAGGCAATGAACTTGTTGAAAAAAAT
Source organism: Octopus bimaculoides (assembly GCF_001194135.2). Taxonomy (NCBI): domain Eukaryota; kingdom Metazoa; phylum Mollusca; class Cephalopoda; order Octopoda; family Octopodidae; genus Octopus; species Octopus bimaculoides. The sequence goes on from NC_068981.1 coordinate 190,277,289, forward strand.
AGAATTTAAGCAGTCATAAAGCAGCTAATGTCTGCAAACAGCTGAGAGAGGAAGGAGTACTTCTTCCCACTCTATCACAGCCAGGGGTGTACAAAGCTGCTATGAGAGAGGCTGCAAAGATGAAGCAGGAGCTAAACGAAACTTTAAAAAGATGACCAGTGGGTGCTCCATTTTCGATGGAAAGATTATGAAGGGTAAAGAAAGAGAAGTTGTGAAAAACAACACAAGAGAAGTAAAATTAGCAGGACTAACTCTGAAGAATGGCAGAGCAGATACCATTTTTCAAGGACTAAAAGAAGTTTTGGATGATTACGAATTGTGTCCAGCAATCAAAATGATCATCAGAGACACATGTAGTGTAAATACAGGAAAGCATACTGGAGTGGCCATTCAACTGCAGAACGAATTTGTAAAGCGTGGATATCCTACACCTCAATACATCGGTTGCCAATATCATGTGTTAGACTGCCTCCTAAAACATGTGATGGGTGATACATGAAAGGAAAACTGCATCATCAAATATATCATATCCGTTCATAGACGATTTAATAAAGTCTATGAAGATTTGGTGGCAGAATGGAAATAATGCAAAGCAAAACTTGAAATGAATGATAATCCAAGTTGAAAGGATGATCTTAAGTTTTTATTTGAACTTGGTCATGCTTTCCGATTTTATCAGCAACAAACCATTTTCAAAGAAATCGAGTTTAGAAAACTTCCTAGACTTAGCAATGCACGTTGGAATTCACGAGCAATCTTGGTCACCTTCACATACAGGCTTCTACCACAAAGTAGAGAAAAACTCTACGACGTGTGTTGTTTTATCAGCGGAAACTGGATGGAAATGTGGTTTTGTGACCAAAGCTTTGACAGCATGGCCTATCAGAAACTTTCAGAAGTAGCTTATGGATATACTTAAAGCAAGAGAATGTTTGAAAGTTAATTGGAATCTTGAAGAATCAGTAATTCAAGATGTTCGGCGTTCAAACATGTGCTGAACGTGCAGTAAAAATAATGGAGGAGTTAGATTGCAAGTCTTCTGAAAAATTAAATCTGTGATTTGTTTTAACCAACAAGGGTCTTTGAAAACTGCTGTTGTATTAGGCTGCACTTATTACATTAACAATGCATAAGAGTACGTCTTATTACTTGAACAATATATGCATGTCTGTAGTAAAAGTGTTGTCGAATATATTGCCATCGGTGGGGGTGGGGTGTCAAAGAAAGAAATGATTGATTTTTTCGTCATTATACCATAAAGTTCACCTTCAAGTACCTTGGCCCTACTCAACTTGAAAAAATCATCACCCTAATACTCACAGACACACACACACACACACACAAAACACACACACACACAACACACACACACACACACACACACACACACATATGTACATTTTTGTGCCTGTATTTGTCCCCCATTGCTTCTCGACAACCGGTGTTGGTGTGTTTACATCCCTGTAACTTAGTGGTTCGGCAAAAGAGA
>NC_068981.1:190279526-190280387 GCF_001194135.2 Octopus bimaculoides
TATATATATATATATATATGCCACTAAAGTGAACAAGAACACTAAAATTGCGAATTAGCCACCCATATTATTTATATATATCGTTGCTATTATGCAAAAGTGTCGTAAGGCCAAAACGTTGCTTTTTCAGAAAACGAAAGTATAGTTTCACCATTCTATAGTAAAACCGTTGTACTACACTTACGACAATTTTTGATATCTTGGCATCTGAAGCAGCTGGAGATACGATAGTTTGACCAAAAGAATCGGCTATTGCAATCAAAAATAAATATTGAAAAAAAAACGCATTTGACCAAATTTGGAATACGACAGTTTAACATAATACCAACGATATATATACATATATATATGATGTGTTGTGAATTTATGGAAAGAAATCCCATAAAACTCAACAATTCAGTTAGAAATGGAGAAGAGAAGATGTTAAAATGTATAAGAGAATTTTAATTCATGCAGACGACCGTTTCGTACAGAGATATAAAATTTACGCCTGTAATCTACCAGCAGAATATGAAGAATCAATATTAGAAATCTTTTTTGTGAAACCTCCAAATTAAAGGACGAATCTAAATTCAACCTTTTTAGGCCTATATACATATATACATACGCTATATACATACATACATACATACATACATACATACATCATCATCATCATCATCATCGTTTAACGTCCGCTTTCCATGCTAGCATGGGTTGGACGATTTGACTGAGGACTGGTGAAACCGGATGGCAACACCAGGCTCCAGTCTGATTTGGCAGAGTTTCTACAGCTGGATGCCCTTCCTAACGCCAACCACTCAGAGAGTGTAGTGGGTGCTTTTACGTGTCACCCGCACGAAAACGGCCACGCTCGAAATG
>NC_068981.1:190281545-190282650 GCF_001194135.2 Octopus bimaculoides
CATAGAGGAGCTCCCAGGGGCAACCTGTCTTGAACTCCCCTGTGATTGCCTGGTGGACTATGATAAATAAGAGGGGGCTGAGGACGGAACCTTGGTGGACCCTACCTCTACCCGGAATTCCTACCTCTTATATATATGCCACTAAAGTAAACAATGGCACTAAAATTGTGAATTAGCCACCTATATTATTTATATATTTCGTTATATATTATTTATTTTGTTATATATAATTTCTATATTTCGTTATATAATATCGTTGCTATTATGCAAAAGTGTCGTAAGTCCAAAACGTTGCTTTTTTCAGAAAACGAGAAAATAGTTTCACCATTCCATAGCAAAACTATTGGCAATTTTTCATATCTTGGCATCTGAAGATACGATAGTTTGACAAAAAAAAACTGGCTATTGCAATCAAAATAAATATTGAAAAAAAAAAAACGCATTTGGCCAAATTTGGACATACGGCAGTTTAACATAATAGCAATGAAATGAAAGATAAAACGATAAAAAATATCAAACATGTAAAGCCCTTGGGACTTGGAGACAATTCTTTCTACAATATCATCTTCCCAAATAATTGAAATAACCAATTTGCAATTGTATTGTATTCAGTTGTTTGGTTATGATTAAATGAGTGTGGAGGTCGTTAAGTAATCTGCATTATACAATGGATGATACGATATCATTGTCCTTATTTATATCTATTACATGCATAACATTTGATTTGTCATCCACTTGTTGTTGAGATCATTGTAAACCATTGGAAGAAATGTAACGCCAGCAACTCTGTTCTTCACTTAATGCACGCACGCACATGCAAACACACACACACACACACACACACGTGCACGCATACACACACACACAGGCACATGTATTACGTTAATGTTAGTCTTTATGTTCATCTATATATATAAAAATGAGAATGTGTGTCTGTCTGCCGGTCTGTCTGTCGGTCTGTCTGTCTGTCTGTCTGTCTGTCTGTCTGTCTGTCTGTCTGTCTGTGTGAATCCCTAAAACTCGAGAACTACGCAACCAATTTCATTCAAATTTTACACATGCCTTACTTAGGGTTCCAGTTATGTTTTAGTCAAAAAAAATTATT
>NC_068981.1:190284298-190284922 GCF_001194135.2 Octopus bimaculoides
TATATATATATATATATATGTGTGTGTGTGTGTGTGTGTGTGTGTATTCTTTTACTTGTTTCAATAATTTGACTGCAGCCATGCTGGACCACTGCCTTAAATGTTTTTAGTCTAACAAATCGACCTCAGGATATAGTCTTTGTAAGCCTAATGCATAATATATCGGTCACTTTTGCCAAATTGCTAAGTTACAGGGATGGAAACACACCAACATCGGTTGTTAAGCAATGATGGAGGAACAAACATAGACACACAATTAGCTTCCGTTACCTAGGTGACTAAATCTGTAGATGGGCGGACGCTATGGGAGCGTCACTGCTAGAATAAGAATAGCCTGGGCAAAGTTTAGAGAGCTCCTACCTCTGCTGGTAACAAAGGGCCTCTCACACATAGTGAAAGGTAGATTGTATGATGCATGTGTGCGAACAGCCATGCTACACGACAGTAAAATAGAGACTGTAGCTGCTTAGGACATACGCAGGCTTGAAAGAAATGAAGCCAGTATGCTCTGCTAGATGTGTAATGTCAGTATGCATGTACGACAGAGTGTAAGCATCCTGAGAGAAAAGTTGGACATAAGAAGCATTAGATGTGGTGTGCAAGAGAGACGACTGTGCTGGTATG